>NC_060143.1:588537327-588837606 GCF_021461385.2 Schistocerca piceifrons
TCCATGTGCAAGATAGGCAACATTAAGGAAAGTATGAGCACAGGAGCGCCGTGGTCCCGTGGTTAGCGTGAGCAGCTGCGGAGCGAGAGGCCCTTGGTTCAAGTCTTCTCTCGAGTGAGAATTTTACTTTCCTTATTTTCGCAAAGTTATGATCTGTCCGTTCGTTCATTGACGTCTCTGTTCACTGTAAGAAGTTAAGTGTCTGTGTTTTGCGACCGCACCGCAAAACCGTGCGATTAGTAGACGAAAGGACGTGCCTCTCCAATGGGGACCGAAAACATTTGATCGCAAGGTTATAGGTCAACCGATTCCTCCACAGGAAAACACGTCTGATATATTCTATACGGCACTGGTGACGGCATGTGCGTCACATGACAGGAATATGTTGTCGACCCACCTAACTTGTACACTTGGCGAATGGGTAAAAAGATTCTTCTACCTTGCCCGATTTAGGTTTTCTTGTTTAGGTGTAGCGTCCCCATGCTACGGCGCAGTTGCCTCGCATCGGACGGACGGGTAATAATTGTCTGAAAATAAAAAATTAAAACTTTTCACTCGAAGAAAGACTTTAACCAAGGACTTTTTTTCCGCAGCTGCTCACGCTAACCACGGGACCACGGCGTTCCTGAGCTCACAATATCCTTAATGTTGCCTATGTTGCTCATGGACTGCTCGGTTTGTATATTTTGCTTTTTTTTCATAGTTGCACATAACTTCTTCCTGTTTTCTCGATTGATTTGTGTTCAGTTTTTCAAGGCCTATCCACTGTGCCAACTTATAACTAAATCTGAGGGGGGTGCGATGGGGAGGTTCCCTTGTTAGTAGGTGTACCGAGATTTCCAAATAGATGTGCGCTTACCGTTCGGAGGGAGGAAATTTAAGAGATGTCGTCAACGATGTCATTAGAGACGGAACTCAAACTTGTATTGGGGAAGAGTGGGTAATGCGCCTCATCAGATGTGGGCAAATCGCAGGAGGCCTAGACCGCCATGTCCGGACGGGCACTCCAGGCGCGCCCCTGCCCCCTCGCTCGGCCTTCCTTGCCGACGCTTTTCTCCAGTGACGTCACGAGCGTGTGTAGCCGGCCGGACCTGTAGCGGCAGCGCCGACTCCAGCTGGTCGCAACACCGCACCCGCCCTCCCAGTCTCCGTCGGACGATCGCGTGACATTTATTTACGTAGAGCTGCTGTCGAATGCTTGAAATCTCACGCGCTCCGCATCTCCTCACAATAACACAGGGCAGCCAGTAGCATCACCAGCCGAGAATCTACAGAGTGTCTCTGAAGGTATTCGATAAAGCATTGCGTCGCACCCGACGTTACCTTCGTTGCGTCCGGTTTTGGTTTGGGCGACATAAATAATCGTCAGCATCTCCACACCAGCCCTAAAGGTTTACTTTTAAATACGTTGGAAGAACTCGAAATTTTTGTTCACTATAGGACAGCCCGCTGGCCTTGTTAAATGAACAGTTAAGTTTTCGTGAAAAAGCCTCTTTTGAATATTTGAGGACATCTTTTGAAATAGAGGATAGTTTCTCCTCCAACTATCTATACTTCTATTAGAATTTAAGCTTATATGTTACAGCCAGTTTTAAGATTTTTAGCATCAAGTAGACAACAAATATTACAAATGTACCTTATTATTCTAATAGTTGTGACTCTCTCCTGATATAAAACGTGGAACAGTCCCAGAAATATTAATTTATAATAGCAGTAACGTGGACGATTTTATAAATGACATGTATAAATAATGTTCAAATTTTTACTGCTCTTCGTAAGATATATTTTTATTCTAAGCTCCAAGTGTTTCTTAACTATTTGTAACATAATCGTTTCCCTTTGGGAATAACGATGTATAGCAGATTATCTACAATAACATGATGTGGCTAAACTGGCGTCACTTCTGTAGTGAACGCCGCTTTTATCTTTGATGAGTGATACCTACCTCCAGTGTTATACAAGCGTCAAGTACGTCTTTTACAACTGACAGACATATCAGCCTCGATGTCCCCATGCAAACGGCGTCCTATTACGTTATTACAGGCACCAAGAGATGGCACACATATATGACGATGCATTTAGATTTTTCTTGTGTTTTTAAGACTTTAAATAAGTCAATATGTATAATTTTCATGTTAATACGCATACATTTGGTTTCATTACGAATAAATAGCAGCAGCTACAGTACTAACTATCTTATAATACTAATTGTTTCATCCAGGCGAGACTCTGGACCTGAGTTCACGAATTACACAAGGTGATCAAGCATAATTTTTTTTTTTTTTTTTTTTTTTTTTTTTTTTAGGCTGGCTAACTGTAGCATAGATAATGAACCATAAATAAATATGAACTCGTTTCTTGACTAGTTAAAAAGAGGCAAAGAAACTGGTACGCCTCCCTAATATTGTGTAGAGCCCGCGCGAGCACGCATAACTGGCGCAACACGACGTGGCATGGACTCGGCTAATGTCTGAAGTAGTGCTGGAGCGAACTGACATCGTATATCCTGAAGTGCTGTCCACAAATTCGGGACTACGAGGTGGTTGGAGGTATCTTTTGAACAGCACGTTGCAAGGCATCCCAGATATGCTCACTAATTTTCATGTCTGGGGAGTTTGGTAGCCAGTGGAGGTGTTTAAACTCAGGAGAGTGTTCCTGCAGCCACTCTGTAACAATTCTGGACGTGTAGGGCCTCGCATTGTCCAGATGGAATTGCCCAAGTCCGTCGGAATGCACAATTGACATGAATGGTTGCAGGTGATCAGACGGGATGCTTAGGTACGTGTCACCTGTCAGAGTCGTATCACTCCAACTGCACACAACCCCCACCAGTTCAGAGCCTTGGGCTCGGAAAGCGCATATCGATGATGTTTCGTTGAATGGTTCGCACGCTGACACTTGTTGATGCACTGCAGCAATTTGCGGAAAGGGTTGCTCTTCTGACACGCTCAACGATTCTCTTCAATCGCCAATGGTCCCGTTCTTACAGGATATTTTTTCCGGCCGCAGCGATGTCGGAGATTAGATGTTTTACCCGATTCCTGATATTCACGGTACGCTCCTGAAATGGTCTACGGGAAAATCCCCACTTCATCGTTACTTCGGAGATGCTGTGTCCAACAGCTTGTGCGCCGACTGTAACTCCGCATTCAAACTCACTTAAATCTTGATGACCTACCATTGTAGCAGCAGCAGCCGATTTAATAACTGCACGAGACACTCGTCTTATATATAGGCGTAGCCGACTGCAGCGCCGTGTTCTGCCTATTAACATATCTCTGTATTTGAATACGCTTGTCTATACCAGTTTCTTTGGCACCTCAGTGTATGCACTGCGTGCAGCATTTCAGCTTCTGATACTGGGTCCACCGATTATTGGCACTATCTGTTTACATCTGTAACTTGCACGGCTACTGTCCTAAAATGTACTGAGCAGCTTTAGCATCCCGCATCCCGTTTACATTTGTGTAACTCTAGCGCTCGCACGTCGAACATCACAAATATAATCTTCTTATGGTAACCAGCTGATTCCAGGTTCAGAGGCCGGCACTTTAGGTTCCGCTGTCGCCAAACGGCAACTGGCTCCCGCTGAACTAATGCGCCACGGGTTATGTGGCTGACACGTCAGGAACAGCCCGACTCCAGCTGTGGCCCAGTTCTTGCCCAGTATCGAGCAGCTCCAGTTTGCAGCGGTCGACCATCGACATCGTGCAGTACATCGGATCTGGCCTATTGTTTATTTCTGTGTTGTGAACGGTTCAACTTATCCCAGCATTGCCAAGGTCTTGCATATGTCGTTCGACACGGGCGCTCTGTACCGGAGTCGAGAGTAGCACAGTATTTATCTCAGTTATTGGATTCTCTCATTCTTTAGACTTCTGATTCAGAACCAACGCACCGTTCTGACAGGTCAAGAGTGCTTTTGGCGACGAGATTTTACTTGGTCGCATATTAGAATAACATTTGTGGATTATTTCGTCGATACTTGGAGTAACGTAGATATTAAAAACAGGTAGACACAGTACCAATGTTCCACAATAGTATTTAATTTATATTTTGTTGCGAAGTTGCTCACGGCTTTCTAGAACATTACAAGACAAGTCTGAACAGACAGTTCAACATCATAAACAGGTTATAGCTGCACAGAGTAGTGTGAGCATTCTACGGCCATATACACTATGTGATCAAAAGTATCCGGACACCCTCAAAAAGATACGTTTTTCATATTAGGTGCATTGTGCTGCCACCTACTACCAGGTACTCACGGACTTCGAGCGTGGTCAGGTGATTGGGTGTCACTTGTGTCATAAGTCTGTACGCGAGATTTCCACACTCATAAACATCCCTAGGTCCACCGTTTCCTATGTAATAGTGAAGTGGAAACGTGAAGGGACACGTGCAGCACAAAAGCGTACGGGCCGACCTCGTCTGTTGACTGACAGAGACCGCCGACGGTTAGGGAGGGTCGTAATATGTAATAGGCAGACATCTATCCAGACCATCACACAGGAATTCCAAACTGCGTCAGGGTCCACTGCAATTACTATGACAGATAGGCGGGAGGTGGGAAAACTTGGATTTCATGGTCGAGCGGCTGCTCGTAAGCCACACATCATACCGGTAAATGCCAAACGACGATTGAACAGTGGAAAAATGTTATATGGAGTGACGAATCACGGTACACAATGTGGCGATCCGATGGCAGGGTGTGGGTATGGCGAATGCCCTGCCACAGTACCAACAGTGCAATTTGGAGGCGGTGGCGTTATGGTGTGGTCGTGTTTTTTATGGAGGGGGCTTGCACTCCTTGTTGTTTTGCGTGATATTTTAAGCACGTTCTTGCTTCCCCCTGTTGAACAGCAATTCTCGGGTGGGATTGCATCTCTCAACACGATCGGACACCTGTTCGTAATGCACGGCCTGTGACGGAGTGGTTACACGACAATAACATCTCTGTAATGGACTGATCTGCACAGGGACCTGACCTGAATCCTACAGAACACCTTTGGGATGTTTTGGACGACTTCGTACCAGGCCTCACTGACCGACATCTATACCTCTCCTCGGTGCAGCAGTCCGTACAAATTGTGCTGCCATTCCCCAAGAAATCTTCCAGCACCTGACTGAACGTATGCCTGCGAGAGTGGAAGCTGTCATCAAGGGTAAGGGTGGGCCAACAACATATTGAATTCCAGCATTACCGATAGAAGGCGCCACGAACTTGTAAGTCATTTTCAACCAGGTGTCCGGATAGTTTTGATCACATAGTGCATCTGCAAGAATGTAAGATGCTCCTATCGTAGCACAAAAAGTGGCGAATATGTCCTGGGCAGAGTTAGGGATGACAAAGAAGCGAACTAGCTTTCAGAGACATTTGAATCAAAACATTTTGACATATTCAGGCTGTTTTACCTGTTAGTATTGGTATCCACATCATGTAATACAGAGCATTGTGCCAAGTAAAGTAACATGAGTACATGATGCGTAATGTCATGTAGTATAACTTGATACATACCGATGTGATTAATGTATAGGATGCATGAATCCCCACTGTGGGATACTTGCTGTTATAGGTGCACCGCTACTCTCCAACACTTCCTATTGTAGATGCATCCCACTCACTACAAGTACATACATTTGTGTCTGTTTGTTCTCATACTCCTGACCACACGTGTAACAAGGGGTGGATCTAACATAGCGCGAGTATGTCAACATGTTTGGTTTAATTGTCTTTGAAGCTGCCACATAGGTCAAGAAGCTAGTTGTGTTCTTTCACATCCGTAACTCTGCCCAAGACATATTCGTCTCTTTTGTATTACGATAGGAGTATTTTTCATTCTGGGTCGCAACTTTTACTCTAGCATAATTTTGACATTAGGCCACCATAGCTTCGCAAGTCGAGCAGATTTTTGTTGACTGGCGAAAAATGATCCGGTAAAGGTCTTTAGTGTCTTTTGAACCATGTTACTTGTATCCTGGCACCGCATAAAGGTTTTACAAAATAACAGAGCCACTATTAACTACATGTATTTTCTACCGGCTTACAAAATTTGAACCGATTCGCACAATTCTGAAACATAGAAGTGGCGCACGTAAAAAAACTCACAGAAAACATGTATTTTGCACATAAAATGAGAGTGAAGCAATATTTTTGACAGCGAGTTTTCAGTATTATCGTAAGAGCGCGTTTTTTATTTATTTGACTCACTTTAAACTGCTCCTGCGCATTCAGTTAACGTAAAAACAAATTTTACGCCGCACATTTACACTGAAGCACCAAAAAAGTGGTATAGGCATACGCATTCAAATACAGAGATAAACAGCGGAATACGGCACTGCGGTCGACAACGCCTATACAAGACGACAAGTGTCTGGCACAGTTGTTAGATCGGCTACTGTTGCTACAATGGTTATCAAAATTTAAGTGGGTTTGAACGTGGTGTTATAGTCGGCGCACGAACGATGGGACGCAGCATCACCAAGGTAGCGATGAAGTGGCGACTTTCCCGTACGACCATTTGACGAATGTACCTTGAACATTAGGAAAGCGGTAAAACATCAAATCTCCGACATCGCTGCAGCCAACAAAAGATCCTGCAAGAACGGGTCCAACGACGACTGAAGAAAATCGTTCAACATGAAGTGCAACCCTTCCTCAAATTGCTGCAGATATCAAAGCTGGGGCACCAACAAGCATCAGCGTGCGAACCATTCATCGAAACATCTTCGAGATAGGCTTTGGGAGCCGAAGGCCTGCTCGGGTACCCTTGACAAAGCTTTACGCCTCGCCTGAGTTTGTCAACACCAACATTGATGACTGGAAATATGTTGCCTGGTCGGAGGAGTCTCGTTTCAAATTGTACGGGTATGGAGACAACCACATGACTCCATGGACCCTGCATGTCAGCAGGGGACTGTCCAAGCTGGAAAAGGTTCTGTAACGGGTGGGGCATGTGCATTTGGAGTGATCAGACTCCGGATACATCTAGATACGAATCTGACTGGTGACACGTACGTGAGCGTCCTGTCTGATCACCTGCATCCATTCATATCCATTGTGCATTTCGCCGGACTTGGGTAATTCGAGAAGGACAATGCCCCACCCTACTTGTCCAGAATCGCTACAGAGTGGCTCCAGGAACACACTTCTGAGTTTAAGCACTTCCGCTGGCCGCCAAACTCCGTCATCAACACTACTGAGCATGTCCGGGATGCCTTGCAACGTGCTGTTCAGAAGGGATCTCCACCCCTCGTAGTCTTACGGATTTATGGGCAGCCCTGCAGGGTTCACGGTGTCAGTTCCCTCCAGCAATACTTCAGACATTAGTCGAGCCCATGCCACGTCGTGCTGCGGCACTTCTGCTTGCTCGCAGGGGCCCTACACGATATTATGCAGTTGCACTAGTTTCTTTAGCTCTTCACTGTAGGTCGACTCTAAGCCATCGTATCTCGGCAAGGGTTGAAGATAACTGATTAAAAAAAAATCTTTTTGACTTTATCCATTCATCTACCTTCGTGAAAAGGTTGAACCAGTTCGCAGAAGTGGAAAGTATAGAAGTGGTGCTCTTCAAAAACCTCCCAGAAGAATGTGTCTTTTTGCATGCGGAATCGAGACGAATCAGGATTTTTTTGAAACAGTTAAAACTTATCTAAGAACAAGGATGGGTGTACCGATGGACCAAATTTGAATCATCAGTCGCTTTGCAGTCGTTTCTTCAACACATGGCGAAACCAAGGTGAAACGTCTAGACGTCGTGGGGTTGGGTTCTCACCCCTCATTGCAGATGTCGGACTTCGTAGGCCGGGCAGAGAGGTAAAACAGGACAGGCGGCGAACTGTGGCGGAACTACCATCACACATTAATGCTGGGCAGAGTAAAAGTGTTTCTGAACACACAGTGCACCGAACATTCTCAACGATGGGTCCCCGCAGCCGACGACTCGTGCATGTGCCAATGTTAACACCACGACGTCGGCAACTGCGACTAAAACGGGCACGTGACCATCGGCATTGGACGTTGCCGCAGTGGCAGAGCGTGGCATCGTCTGATGAATTCCGATACCTTCTTCATCGTGCCGATGGGAGGAGGCGAATCTGTCGTCTTCCAGGGGAACAAGTCCGTGACGTCTGTACTGCGGGACGGAGACAAGCTGGCGGTGGATCCATTAAGATCTGCGGAACATTCACGCGGGCACCCATGGATCCAGTGGAGGTCCCGCAAATCACTATGACACCATGAGTATCGTACACTGGTTGCAGATCACGTACACCCCTTCTCGACAATCATGTTTCTCTACGCCAAGCGCATTTTTCCACAAGCTAATGCGCGGTGTCAGAAGGCCAGGAGTGTGATGGAGTGGTTCGAGAAGCAGAGTTACAATTGATGTGCTGCCCCCCCCCCCCCTCCCCCCCGCCCAACTCACGCCAGATCTGAACCCGATCGATAATAACTGGCAAGCTTATAGCGCTCTTCCAATACAGCTTTCCACTTGCGATGAACTGTGTGTAAGTTGAATAGCTAAGATCAGATAGGCTACTGAAATTACACCGTTTGTGTGCGACTGTACGTATAAATATACTTGGAGAACCTGATACTAAAATACTTTCAAAAAATTCCAGCAGTCTAGAGCTGGTGTCTGAAATACATCTATGTTGTATTGCAAACGTTTATGAAAATTTAAGACGTAATAATTATTCTCAAACAGTCGGAGGTATCTCGATATCTAAGTTGAGTACATATTGCTATCGACCTTTGGCGGGAAATGTGACACCGATCGAGAATGCTATCTGTCGACAACGTGTTATTGAGTAGCTATGAGGAGGCGATTGTAAGTAACTTGTGTAACATTCAGAACTTTCTAAATGTAGTCCGTGATGTTGACGGAAAACATATTCGTCTAAAATGACCAGAAAATTCTGGTACAACGTTTTATAGTTGTAAACATTTTCATTCAGTCGTACTGGTAGCAGTCGCGGATCTCCAGGAAACTCACATAACCGACGGTGGGGGTGTGGGAAGTTAAGTTCGTCTTGTGTATGTCGTTCGATAGAAAAAAAGGGAGCTTAATAAACGGCCAGACTCTCCATGACAAAAGACCACCTGTGTTGCCTTTTGTATTCATTGCAGATGAGGCATATCCATTCTTGAAGCATTTTGTCAAATCTTATACAGTCTGTGGGGTTAGATCCAGGGGAAAGGATATTTCTACAAACGCTCTTCAGAACACGACGATTAACTGAGTGTGCTCTTGGAATAATGAGCGTTAAGTAGAGCATACCAGGCACCTATCAGACTGGAAGAAACTTTTAAACAGAGCGTCAAACTAAACTGTTCAAATGACACGGTTTCGAAAACTTTTTCTCATATAGTAAAACATTATTTTCATGTGTTTTTCAGCTATGATACTTCAACCTCATTACTGCCTCTCATTTTAACACAATGAAAGAAGAGGTAATGTGTTTGGTACATGTAGTTTGTAATTCTGTTGCCACCTCATCAGATAACTTGTCCGAAATGAATCAGTTGTTGTGATAGTTGTTTCGCTGGTCCCATAGAAGACGCTGATAAAAACGGGTGCTTTGGAGGCTTCCGCTGACGGCATTTTCCAAACAGTACAGCAAAGTAAACACAACAGTAGTGGCTCCGATACCCGAAGCGACATCCGAATGCTACAAGCGTTGTGCGAACGCAGTCGGAGTCCTTCCTGAAGCGACAACTAGCTACTGTATTGGAAAAAAGGCACTGCGGGCATTCCTAGTAATTTTTGTGATACGATCTAGCCATTTTTATTATTCGATAATTTTCACAGTAAAAATGCAACAAGTACAACGTATTTGTATTGTTTAACGTTGCTCTTTTCTCCGCGAGACGGTAGATACCATGTATGGGTCACGTGTTACCGTTGGTCGTCCCTGCAAGTGCACACCTGTACAATGATATCATAATATTCCCCTGTCTGCAGAAAGCCGGGCGCCAGAGCTAGCAGCTGAAGAGCCAAGAGTTTCCAGTTACGCAGATGCACTTGCGTGGAAACGCAAGAAAAGGTGCAGCAGTCGTGTGTCAAGTTCTCATTTATAGCGTGTGTGAGCAGTGAGTGTTGGAAGAAGACATTGTACTTTCTAATTACGACAGCCAATTATCACTTCATGCCGAAACCGGAATATAAATCCGCCAGAAAAAAAATGGCTCTGAGCACTATGGGACTCAACTGCTGAGGTCATTAGTTCCCTAGAACTTAGAACTAGCTAAACCTAACTAACCTAAGGACATCACAAACATCCATGCCCGAGGCAGAATTCGAACCTGCGACCGTAGCGGTCTTGCGGTTCCAGACTGCAGCGCCTTTAACCGCACGGCCACTTCGGCCGGCCCGCCAGAAAAATGTGCACACTATAAGAAACGAAAAGTATTATTTATGTTTTTATTTTACATTTAATAATTGATCACACATGTTGTACAACATTTAACTTTAGCACGTGGTTATGTTAAATGTTCGCCGTTGGCGGCTATACACATAACAAAACGACGAGCGGTCGTCGCAACTACGTCAGTCAATGTTACAGGGCAGACCGCTGCACATGTCGCTGTAATGTCCTGGCGAAGCTCCACCAGCGTGTGTGTGGCTTACGTCGATAGGCGTTATCTTTCACAGTTCCTCACAAGTAAAAGTCCATAGGTGCTAGATTTGGCGCCCGTGGAGGGAACTCAATGGGCCCCCTTCCTTCAACCCAATGCCCCGGAAAACTGTCATCCAGGAAAGCTCGTACGGCTAGGTGGTAGTGTGGGGGCGCCTCTTCCTGTTGCTAGAAGACCTCTTCATCAGCACCATAAAGCGCACGTTCACCTGACAAAAGTGATGTGCGTAACATTTTCAGGTACACTTCTCCAGTAATAGTAGCATCAAAGAAAAAGGGCCCTACTAAGCCCCTAGATGATAGTCCACACGACGCATGAACCCCTGATAAATTGACCGCTTTATCCACATAAACATGCGAAATTTCCGGTGCCTTGTGCACACTCTTATGCCAATTCACGGTTCCATTAAGTCACTTCACACTACCTTCGTCACAAATTGTTCGTCATCCGTTACCATTTGCTGATACCATTCGCAAAAGTGCATTCGGCGATCAGGATCGTCATCATTAATCGCGTGCAGTAATCGTGGAATGTAAACTTTCAACTTTGCAGCTTTCAGGCTTCTTCGTACACACTTATACTGCTAACCCCCACTTCACGTGCACGTTGCGTAGCAGACTTCTGTGGAGAATTAGCAAACGATTCCAACACGAGAGCCGACGAACCAGGATTTGTAGCTGTACGCTGTCTTCCTAATCTTTCTTTGTGAATATCACAAGTCGTTCCATGCAATTCAAACTTGTCAATGATGCGTTTAATTACTAGGCGAATTGGCGGTTCAGTTTCAAACTCCCGCCTCCACTGACGTTGCACTTGAACGGCATTATCAAATTTGAAAAACCACCTCACAATACATTTTCGTTGCTCGAATGTCAGGCGTGCTCCAGCCATCTTGTTTTCCCAATACCGACATGAAAGTACTAACATCTGTTGAACCAAAAACCATACTACAACACACTCGTAACCCAAATCGAACGATAATATCGATATCACGATAGAGCCTGGCAAAAAGTGTATACGTTTTTCTGGCCGACTCTGTAACAGGGTGTTACAGACTTTCAGGAAACATTCCACACACAGAAAGAAAGAAAATATGTTATGTGGACATGTGTCCGGAAACGCTTACTTTCCATGTTAGAGCTCATATTAGTACTTCAGATCACATTAATCATGGAATGGAAACACACAGCAACAGAACGTACCAGCGTGACTTCAAACACTTTGTTACAGGAAATGTTCAAAATGTCCTCCGTTAGCGAGGATACATGCATCCACTCACCGTCGCATGGAATCCCTGATGCGCTGATGCAGCCCTGGTGAATGGCGTATTGTATCACAGCCGCCCACAATACGAGCACGAAGAGTCTCTACATTTGGTACCGGGGTTCCGTAGATAAGAGCTTTCAAATGCCCCCATAAATGAAAGTCAAGAGGGTTGAGGTCAGGAGAGCGTGGAGGCCATGGAATTGGTCCGCCTCTACCAATCCATCGGTCACCGAATCTGTTGTTGAGAAGCGTACGAACACTTCGACTGAAATGTGCAGGAGCTCCATCGTGCATGAACCACATGTTGTGTCGTACTTACAAAGGCACATGTTCTAGCAGCACAGGAGGAGTATCCCATATGAAATCATGATAACGTTCTCCATTGAGCGTAGGTGGAAGAACATACTGATGAAACTAAAATGAGCTCTAACTTGGAAATTAAGCGTTTCCGGACACATGTCTACATAACATCTTTTCTTTATTAGTGTGTGAGGAATGTCTCCTGAAAGTTTGGCCGTACCTTTTTGTAACACCCTGTATAAACTTACAGAAAGGGCTGGGAGAATGATGAATCGTTTTTGGCTGCTGTCAGAATTCCCATACTTAGCTGTTCACTGCAAATATTTTGAGTTTTCTTTATTATTCTGCTGCTAAGTGTCTAAAGTGCCCTTGAACTAATCACATAAATTACGAATCGTCTAGCAAGAGCTGTTAGAGTTTGATCGTTAAGTACACATGGTAGCCGGTAATTTCCTTAACCTAACCTTCCAAGTCGAAAGAAAGTGTTTTGAACATCAGTGACCTGGAAATGGCGTAGTCACATATTTACGTGCCATTTTTGTGTTAATAAAACTCTTTTTTATTTGGTATCTTATAAAAACAAAAGCGGTGAATCGTAGTGGCACTACACTATAAACAGACGTGGCCGGTCAAATGAGATCCCGACGATATAACCCAGGATTAATGTTCATGCAACGCAGATTTCCAGTTTAAGTTTGAGCTGAGGTCATTTTCTATCTTAACCTAAGGTTAAATGCTTTATACAATCGGTCCTAAAGTTGTCATTATATTTCGCAATGCATATCTCCACATCCTTGAGAAGTGAATGCTAGGTTATAAGGCAGAATGAAAAAGTGACCAAGCTAGGATTCGATCCTACAACCATTGGGATTCCAGCCAGACGCGCTACAACTAAGCCTGCGAATTTTGTCGCACTTTCTGTGTTTACGGTGTCTAGGTTATGGCGGCTGTTCGCTAGGTGGCATTCCTCCTGAAAACCGGATCAAACTCCTACAGCAGTGCTTGATAGCCTGCATTTACTCACAGACACGAGCAAGCAACTTCAGTTTTGATACAAGGTGATCAGAAAAAGTCTAGAAAAGCTATTAGGGGTGTTGCAGGGCAGGTTGCGTTGCGGCGTTTGCGACTTAGTTTAGCATCGAAGTTAACAACTCAGGCCGTTACGCACGAAAATTCTAGCGGCCCATTCAGAGACGGCGTCGCGAAGCGTGTTCTTCGTTTGGTTTCCTAAAACCGTGTAAGAGAGCGATGCAAAACTGTACATGAGACGGTAGTAAGGATCGAATCCGCGTCAAAGGCTGAGCAGTCTCGTGCGCTATCATACGCGTTATGAGAACAACTTATAATAATTATATCTGGCGGGCCACTGAAAATTGCGCGCACAGCGGCCAGACTGTCCATCTTTCTTTCTTGTTGTTGTGTGGGTTCTACAGCAGTCGTTGCACCCCGCGTCCCCGCCGCCAAATGCCTCGATCTCGCCACCCTTCATCGTCCTCTTCTATTCCTCCTCTGCCGGCCGGGGTGGCCGAGCCGTTCTAGGCGCTACAGTCTGGAACCGCGCGACCGCTACGGTCGCAGGTTCGAATCCTGCCTCGGGCACGGATCTGTGTGATGTCCTTAGGTTAGTTAGGTTTAAGTAGTTCTAAGTTCTAGGGGACTGATGACCTCAGAAGTTAACTCCCATACTGCTCAGAGCCATTTGAACCGTATTCCTCCTCTCTCCATCACTTCTTGGATATCACTTTCCCACACTTTCCGTGTCATCCCCCGTCTTATCCTTCTAGAAGGTCTTGGGCCATCTGTTTTCATCCATTCTTTTCACGTGCACCAGCCATCTTAGCTGTCTTTCCTCTATTCCTTTGTAATACTATAATGTGTCTGTGTCGTTTCTTTTATTTTCTTATGTCTTACGTGGTCCAGTCGGGAAATTCTACATACTCTTCTCAAGTGGTGTACTTCTAAAACTCTAAGTGTCTTTCTGTTCCTTTCTGTGAATTCTCACCACTCACTCCCACAGCTTGTTATTATTGGTTCCACGATTAATTTGCATTAAAAGAATTTTCAATCTTTAATCTCAGTTTTGAAGACCAAAGTACAGGATTTAATTTTTGCATAGCTGCCCTTCCATGCGTAATCCGTTGTTGGATATCTCTGTCATATCTTCCATCACTTGGTAGGATACTACCTAGGTAGTTAAACTCTTTACACACTTTAATAAGATGTCCTATAGTGGGTAAGTTGCTTCCCTCATCTCCCCAGCATAGACATTCCGACTTCTCAAAATGAATTTTCAAACGCCAATTTTTATACTCTTCCAACAACTTCCTAAGCGTGTAAGAATATCCTCTTCATCGTTTTCTGCAACGACCTCATCATCAGCATAGAAAAGCGTGTACATACACTATTTCCCCAGTTCAGTCTCCATGCCCATGCACTTTCTACACCACAGATCAGTGCCTTCGCACGTACATCTTAAAGAGTGTGGGAGGCAGATAGCATCCTTGCTCCAGTCCTTTACTTATTCTTAAGGTCTCGCTAGGAATTTCTTTCCCCACTTTATTTCCACATTCCGCCGACTTGTACAGGTTTATATTAGTTCTTTCATAAATATTTTTGCAGTTCCCCTGACCGCTGCAAATCGAACAATAGCTGTAGTGGCACTGTGACACAAGTTTTCTCAAGACCTATGAAGACCAAATGTTGCTTGCATTCCTTTGTAGTGTCTAAATGGTTCAAATGGCTCTGAGCACTATGGGACTTAACATCTGTGGTCATCAGTCCCCTAGAACTTAGAACTACTGAAACCTAACTAACCTAAGGACATCACACACATCCATGCCCGAGGCAGGATTCGAACCTGCGACCGTAGCAGTCGCACGGTTCCGGACTGAGCGCCTTAACCGCGAGACCACCGCGGCCGGCTTCGTAGTGTCTTCTTCATGATTTGTAGTAGGGTTAAAGATGTTATCTGCACAAGACCTGCCTTTTCTGAAGACCCTTCGTTCTTCTACTTCATTTACAAACTTCTCCATTCTTGGTTTTAAAATATTTTCATACATACATACATTGGACATGTGACATTTATGACACGATAATTGATAAACACTTTTTTGCTTCTTTTTAATGTATGAGACTTAGATGCATGAAGTTCCACGCTGTTGGAATTTCTTCCCCATACTGCATACATTTATTAAATGACTTGTTGTGGCACAGAATAGTAAGGGGCAGAAATTAGGAAAAAAGTTATTAAAACTTGTTGCGTCCTGCGGTCGGCAGGAAAGAACTAACAGTCGAGTTTGAACGCACTTTATTATACTTTAAAGAAAAAAAGCCTTCTTTACATGCACTAAAGTTTAAACGCAAGACCAACAAGAAAACCTCACAATTCTTGTGGTAGCAAAACAGATAAGAACACGAGACAATGAAAGAAAATAATGACAAAAATCTACTCCACCAATTACAACATGGAACGTGCTACTGAATGCTACGGCGAGTGTATACTATGCTAGAGCAGGCGTTAAGTACTGGCCGGAGCCAGTAGGTAAACACTGACGCTCTCACTGCCCAAGCGTGGTTATAACGCAGCGCTGGCGGAGCGCTACATGAGTCACGCGAGTTCTAATTGGTGGAAACACTGTCACATGTCTTCTGGTGAAGTAGTTCCGTGTTTATTCGGAACGCCTGTTATTGTTTACATCCACTGGCGATGTTCCGATCTGAGTTTTTGAAAGTAGGACGGCAGCCCATCTTGCTTGTCTGTTGTGCGGGCCCTCTAACTAACGGATAAGGGCCCGCTACGACAAAACTCAGTCCCATTGCCACAGGTGGGAGCAGGAAGCGAGCCAGTATGTTGCACGTGGGTCGGGTTGTCGGTGGGGATACACATTTAGCAGAAAGGAGACTGTGACAGAAAACCAAAGGAAAGGACTCAGGCATATTTGTCAGCTTGTAAGATATGTTGCAAGAAATTCTATCTCTTTCACAAGAGCACCTGATGAGGAACTGACAGAAGTTAACAGTCCACTAAGTGAATATAGCAGACTAAGGAGGAAACTTGGGATAATTACGAACCGAGTCTTGCATATGACACTGTAGTGAATGTATACCTAGATGCCCCAAAACAGTCTATGAAATAGCCTGAAGATGTACTCAAGATGATGACCTCCACCTCATGAACTTCATGCTGGTCACCACCTACCGATGGAGAAACTGAGTACACACAGAACTGTATCTGCTCAGCTCCCTGTAACTTGCTTACATATTCATACAGAATTCTTGGGTCATGCTTCATTAATTCAATTTGTACCTTTTCAGGCACTGGTGATTTCACAATTTTCATTTGTGTAGCCTCCTTCCATACCTGTGTCGCAGCTATTTTCGTCACCTCTTCACCCTCCTTATTCTCCTGTACCTCGCACTTTATTGCCTTATACTCTGTCCTTTTTTCTGTTAGCGACTGATAACCGGCAGATTAGCTCTTTCTTTTACTTCTTTCCTGACCCCTGCAACCTTTTCCAAACTGTATGCTTCAGCCCACTTTCACGCATTTATCCCCACAGATTTCATTTTTCCTTTTGCAGCTGTCCTTTCTTAGTTCTCTATTCATTCTAAAATACAAGGTTCTGCCATGTTTGTCCCGTGTTATCAACCTCTTGTTATAGAACATCTTTTTTAGGTTTAATATTTCTTCGGTGCTTTGAGCCCATCATTATGGGGTCAGTTTCTTTCTCCTTCTTGCTGCTTCAGGGCTTCAAACGCTGCTGTGTGTATGGTGGTGATGGTTAGTGTTTAACGTCCCGTCGACAACGAGGTCATTAAAGACGGAGCGCAAGCTTGGGTTAGGGAAGGATTTGGAAGGAAATTGGCCGTGCCCTTTCAAAGGAACCATCCCGGCATTTGCCTGAAACGATTTAGGGAAATCACGGAAAACCTAAATCAGGATGGCCGGACGCGGGATTGAACCGTCGTCCTCCCGAATGCGAGTCCAGTGTGCTAACCACTGCGCCACCCCGCTCGGTGCTGTGTGTATGCATTTGGGACATATGCCCCGCCGTTCCTTCTTCTAAGTGCCTCAGTTTGTCTGATAACCCCTGTTTCAAGCTATTTCAGTTGTATTTCATAGTATCCATTGTCCTTGTGGGAATATAAGCTTCTTTAATTTGTCTTTGGCCCTTCGATATATCGCCGTTGCACGTAACAGGAAGTGGTGCGAGCCACATTCTGCGCCCCTGTAGCTTCTAATATCATTTGTTCTTAAGTTGGAATTTTTATTGGCAATAATATAGTGTATTATTGACCTGATATTTCCAAGTATACTTGTGGATTTGCTTGTGAGGAAAGAAACCATTTGCAACCTTGAAGAACTCTGTCTCACACATATCCACTAACCTTTCACCACTGTCATTCACTGTGTCACAGCTATGTCTTCCAACTACTCCACTATCGGTGATGACCCCTAATTTTCCATTAAAATTATTTGTTTGTGGGCGTTTATGCTCTGTAGCACATTTGTTATTTTTTCATAAAACACATCTTAGACTTTACTATCAGAGTCTTTGTAGGCGCATAAGCCCAGACAATGATAACTTCGTGGCTATATTTTGAGATTTTTACAGTCATTATCCTCTCATCAGTTTCCTCCCAGCATTTGATATCTCTTCTGTGTCTCTTACGGACAGCTATCGAAGTCCCTCTCTTGGCCCTTTCCTCTTTTTTAACGCGCGTTCTCAAGGTAAATACAGTCTGCTATATTTTCATTTCCCTTCCCCTTGACCGTTGTTTCACTGACGACACATACATCTTCTTCAACCTCCCTAGTTGATGGTATACTTCTCTTTTCTTTGTACCCAAGCCCTGCACATTCCACGTTCTTATAAGCAAAGTCCTTTTCCGTGGCCATTTTCGTCTCCGTGATGGTCCGTGATTTCTCCGAGGTTTATTACTGAGATCTCGAACCGAGAAAATATTTTTTACAAGTGATGGGGAGCTGGGTCAGCAATTCAACCCCCACCCTCGACGACCGGGCAATATTTCGTGCTGCCATTCCGTAGCCATTCTGCCTTCCCAGGGCCTAGATAAGTCGAGGAAAGGAAGCATCGGGACTGGATGTAGGAAAGACCACGTTCCTCCGCAAAGTTATGATCGGCTCGGGAGATCCTGCCAGCAGCTACCCTGCCGCGCAGCCCTACGGCCCTCCACTTCAATGAAACACGCAATCCGTCTTGCCCGCACGCACAGTGCTGCGGTAAGGCGGTGTCACCTGACAGGGCTAACTTCACCGTAGCTGTTTGGCTAACTTCAATGCTACGGAAACGGCACAACGTATCGAATATTTTTCTTAACCGTTATTTCTCAGCACAACCTACCGTGAAGCACCTTTAGAAGCTTTTCAGACTGTTTCTGCCATCTGCCTGTGGTGAATGTTTAAAATGATTTTATCACTCATGAATTACGTCTGGTTAAGCATAGCACACTGAAGCGTTGAGGAAACTGGTATAGGCAGGCGTATTCAAATGCAGAGATTTGTAAACAGGCAGAGTACGGCGCTGCGGTCGGCAACACCTATACAAGACAACAAGTGTCTGGCGCAGTTAGATCGCTTACTGCTGCTACAATGGCACGTTATCAAGATTTAAGTGAATTTGAGCGTGATGGCATAGTCGGCGTACGCGTGATGGGACACAGCATTTCCGAGGTAGCTATGAACTGGGCCGAAGTGGCCGTGCGGTTAAAGGCGCTGCAGTCTGGAACCGCAAGACCGCTACGGTCGCAGGTTCGAATCCTGCCTCGGGCATGGATGTTTGTGATGTCCTTAGGTTAGTTAGGTTTAACTAGTTCTAAGTTCTAGGGGACTAATGACCTCAGTAGTTGAGTCCCATAGTGCTCAAAGCCATTTGAACCATTTTGTTCCCATACGACAATTTCACGACTGCAACGTGGTGGTGATGATGATGATGATGATGATGTTTGGTTTGTGGGGCGCTCAAGTGCACTGTCATCAGCACCCCAACAAAGTCTCAATTTTTACCCAGTCCAACTTGTACACAATCCACTCCAGCCACTGTCACGCAGCATGATGATGAAATGTCGAGGACAACAGAAACACCCACACCATGGGCAGAGAAAATCCCCAAGCCGGTCGGGAATTGAACAGAGGACCTCGTGATCCAGAGGCAGCAACGCTATCCACTAGACCACGGCCGCGCGGGAATAGCCGAGCGGTCTTAGGCGCTGCAGTCATGGACTGTGCGGCTGGTCCCGGCGGAGGTTTGAGTCCTCCCTCGGGCATGGGTGTGTGTGTGTGTTTGTCCTTAGGATAATTAAGGTTAAATAGTGTGTAAGCTTAGGGACTGAGGATAATTTAGGTTAAGTAGTGTGTAAGCTTAGGGATTGATGACCTTAGCAGTTAAGTCCCATAAGATTTCACACACATTTGAACATTTTTGAACTAGACCACGAGCTGCGGACGAATGGACCGTGAATATCAGGAATGTGGTAAAACATGAAATCTCCGACACCGCTGCGGCCGGAAAAAGACTCTTCAAGAACGGGAGCAACGACGACTGAAGAGCATCGTTCAGCGTAACAGAAGTGCAACCCTTCCGCAAATTACCGCTGATTTCAGTGCTGGTCGATCAACAAGTGTCAGCGTGCGAACCATCCAACGAAACACCATCGATATGAGCTTTCCGAGCTGAAGGCCCACTCGTTTTCCCTTGATGACTGCTCGACACAAAGCTTTACGCCTCGTCTGGGTCCATCAGCATCGACATTGGACAGTTGATGACAGGTAACGTGTAGCGTCGTCGGACAAGTCTCATTTCAAAGTGTATCGAGGATGTGTACGGGTATGGAGAAAACCTCACGAATCCATGGATCCTGCATGTCAGCAGGGGACTGTTCAAGTTGGTGGAGGCTCTGTAATGGTGTGGGGCGTGTGCAATGTCTAGATGCGACTCTGACAAGTGACACCTACGTAAGCATTCTGTCTGATCACCTTCATCCATTCGCGTCCATTGTGCATTCCGACGGACGTGGGCAATTCCAGCAGGACAATGCGACATCCCACACGTCCAGAATTCCTACAGAGAGGCTTCAGGAACACACTTCTCAGTTTAAACACTTCCGCTGGCCACTAAACTCCCCAGACATGAACATTATTGAGGATATCTGGGATGCCTTGCAAAGTGCTGTTCAGAAGAGATCTGCACTTCCTAGTACTCCTACGGATTTATGGACAGCCCTGCAGGACTCATGCTTTCAGTTCCCTCCAGCTATACTTCAGACATTAGTCAAGTCCATGCCACGTCATGTTGCGGCACTTCTGCGTGCTAGCGGGGTGCCTACACGATATTTGGTAGGTGTACAGGTTTGTTTGGCTGTTCCGTGTAATTATTTACATGTCTAAGGAAACTCCCTGGACTCGGACGGAGTGAGGCGCCCGACCAGCTCCTCCTTCGCCGGCTTCGCTGTTCCCGCAGTGTGGCCGAGGCGTTTCTGCGGCCGCCGTCCATTCTGCCACAGTCGTCGCAGGGAAGTTTTGCGCGCCATCTCCCCAAGAATCACTTAAATTTTGCTGCCGACTGCCGTATTTTCTGAGGTGGCTACGTGGGATCAGCGCGGTATTCGCCTAAACGAGTGTGGGAACACCGCCCTGAGACCAGAGCCACCAGCCAGGGCAGTGGAGCAGACTAACTCCTCGAGCTGCTCGAACAGCTGGTGGGTGTCCGGGATGGCAGACGCAGGGCTCACGTCGTAGCGGACGGCTGAGCCCCACTCTCCAGGGAGGTCACGTAGCGGTGCTGCCCACGGAAGTAGCCTGTGGCCTTCGGCGCCTTGTCGAGGTGAGGAGGGGCCCCAGTAGTCGCACGCAGGGACCTGCACGTGTGACGTGTGAATATCTGGCCTCACAACGAGGGACGAACTGGACAGGTGATGCGGAAAGCGAGGGTCCTAGTGGAAATATTCGACACTAAACTGGAATAAAACGTCTGCGATTGGCAGCACTGTTTTTTGAGCTTATATGGGAATATTAGATCCAAAAGCCACTGACACCTGACCGATCAGGGACTTGATGGCAGAGTGTTTTGGAGAAGCGTTGCAACGCAAGGAGTACCGACTGTACTATTCGTACACAAGAGATCAAAAATGTAACCGTCATGCAGTTACATGATCGGTTTCTGAAAATAACCCTTAAAAAAAAATGCCAAGTTCGAGATAGACGGCGGATTCTGAATGCAACATCCCGGGTCCATTTCTCCTAGCACAACAGGAGGCAACTTGCTTACCACTCGTCTTGTAAAGATGTCTCGTCCTTGTACACATTGTTTTTTTTTCTCCGCCGGTCGCAGACTTTAACGTGCGTGCAATAAGTACTGCATAACCGAACGGCAAATAGGAGTTTTTCGACGTTACTAAAATGAGAATTGCGAAAAGACACGATGCCACTTGATCTGCTTTTATTCATAAAATCAGGAAAAGGATTTCTAGAGCTAGTCTGACATTAATGTTCACAGCAAAGTTCCCGAGCACTAATCGTCACTTCTCGACCACCGTAAAAAGCCGCAGAAAACACTTGATACTATCTTAAGATTAGCAAGAGGTCGCACACGCACTTTTTCCGAGACAAGTTTCAACAAACTGTTCTATTTTTACGCTAAACCGCACTTGACACGCGGATTTTGCTGCTGCCTCTTGCGAAATTGATCGTAACTCCTTGTCAGCTATTATAGTCGTCTTTATTCCGAAAGGAATAATACATCAGAAACAAGTTACGTTAGCCATTGAAGGGGGGGGGGGGGAGGAGCAAGCAAACCCGTTTACTGATTTCGTCTTTCAGAAAAACCGGTAAGAATACATGCATACCGATAATGTGGGAAGGTGTGTTAGGTAATCAGCGCTATGTTGTTCTCCAAAGAGAAACAACTCATTAATACTCATATTCGTTGCATTAGTTTTTAAAAAGACATCATTTATGTGGGAAGACATTGGCACTACTTTGTTTTGAGTACATTTACGAAAAGGAGTTCATATTTACTGTAGACTGCAATATCAGTCGGCCAGAGAGATACCTTTTGTTATTATTATTAGTTCACAAACCCATTACTATTTTACAGACATTGTGCATCACATCTTAATGAAAAAAGAATAACAAAATTTGTTTGAAGAAGAAGAAGGCTTTGTAACCTTCCCGTATAAACATATCCTTCCTGTACTAAATTGACTGAGAATTGAAACTGATTAATTTTGGACGTAAGCAGCGCTACGTCATGGCCTTGTGAAATCAACCTGAATAAATTGAAAAATTCTTACCTCATAATGTTGTCACCGGAGAAGGCTGTCTATATATCTGCTCCAAAATGGCACAGCTTAGTGCAATGCTGGCCTGTCTACTATTACTGAACAACATTTGTCTAAGATTTGCATTATTACAAAAAAACTGACTTTGCTTGTTAATACAGCTGCATAGCTGGTCCTCTGATTATTAAACAACACATGACTATGATCTGGGAAAACTTGAAAAATATTTAAATTCAAGTAAATGACTGGTAAAAAATTATGTTCTCAAAAACCGTATTATTGAAAACATTCTGCAAACCATTACATAAATATTGAACATTAAAAGTCTGACTTAATTGGTGCTGACAAATCACAAAAAGATTGAAACAAATTCATATTAACATCTCAGACAACAAATTTAAATACGCGCATGGCGATGAAGGATAATAAAATTTACCTTACACTACATGGCAATGAACTGTGCTGCACCAGCGGCGACTGCTATTGCTCTTACATGGCTATGAACTGTACTGTAGCGGCGAGCTGCTACGATTTCTCCGTAACAGCGAGCTATTGCGACTGCTCCATAAAAACGAACTATTGCGACTGCGAGCGATTATTACTGCTGCCGACACTGCCCTGACCTGCGATTCTATTGCAGCAGAGATGTTTTATATCGCAGGCAGCGCGTGAGCAATACATCGAAATTACATTTGCTCCAGCAGGGTAGTGAACAGTAAACCTCTTACATAATGAACCCCTTACAGCTTATATTTTGCTTTTATTTAGACTAAACAAATTTATATACAATTTCCAAATGTGTTTTTCCGTTCGACAATTCAGGAAACGATTTCTTTGAGGACATCCATAAGATTAATTTTTCCAACCCTGTCTTGATGAACATGGAGTAAGAGTATATGAGTGAGTTCGACTGAGTCGTTTGACACATTGAGATAAATTTTGAGCCGTCTCAAGGCGGCGAATAACCTCTCAGAGGGTGCTGAGTTGCTGACGATACTGCAACTGTCAGAATCAGAAGGATGAGACAAATAACTTCCTGAAAGAGTTCTTTAACCCTACCAGGTTGAACAATAAGTTTTCTTCCTACAGAGGATAAATCACATGGTTGTATACCCAGTCGTAATGGTTCGCAGCATTTCGACCGGTGCATGAAGCTTGTCCAGGTCAGAGTCTGATGTACGTACTCCAAGCAATTCTTCCAAACGTCGTGTAGATGTAGGATGTGTAATAAGTATCTCTTCAAGATGGGACAGTCGCTTTAGATCCTCTTGGTGGAACCTTCGATCAATCTCATTCAGAAGGAGGTCAAGTGTTTCAAACAAATCTTTACTATATTTTCGTTGTTGAGACAGTTCTATGGGAACAGACTGTGTTCTGGGTGTTGCTATTTCGCTGGTATTTTTATTGGCTATGAGATATTTGGATCCCTCATATTTAGATTTTTATAACAATCTTTGGATTCGCCTAACAGCATATCAAATGCTTCCATAGTCCTAAGATTTGCAAGAGCTGCTTTTAGAACCTCTCACTGCGTTAAAATTTGGATTCTGTAGGGATCTGGCTAGTTCCTTACACAGTCCAGACTCTTCAATTGCTATAACTTTACCTTATAACACTTCCATTTGGTCCGTGTTCGCATGGAAAAGACAACAACATGGGAATTGTAAGTCCGCCTTGATGCAAAACACTTTGTTGTTTGTTTACTTATTTATTTCCCAAACTAGTTTCGGCGACAAATATCGCCATCATCAGTGGGTTTTTTAAATTTAGAACATGCAGAAAGTAGCACAGTTATACCAACACTGTAACACATAATTACATTTTTTTAAAATATAGTTTTCCTTGGATACTTTCGTACTACCTTATTTATTGCACGTTATGGCATGTTTTTAAGAATTGCTGTCGCTGTTTGCGGCATATTTTCTGTGCTTTTCCTGTTGCCGTTTTCTCAGTGTACATCATGTCATCTGCAACTGTGTAAGCTGTTCTTAGGAAACAAATACTGCAAGGTGAACTTAACGTATGTCAGCGTTATACACTTGGGGTTGCGGTAGTGTTATGGATACTGTTTAGGTGTGTTCTAGGCTGTTACATAAGAGTTTCAAACTTTTCGAGCCGCTTCGCATAGCCCCCAGGACTGACCTTTTTTCATCTCTAACTGAGCTCGTTACATTCAATATTTCGGTCACCGTTTTCCTGACCCGCTCATAGTTTTCCCTGAAATGTGCCAAAGATTTTACTCTTACAGACCATCGGGTGGGATACATTGGAATTAGTCGTTGAGATTTTGGGTTTGGATTCGTTTCATCGACACCGGATAGTAGCACAACATCTGCATACACGTTTATCGTTTTTGGGGATTCCAGAATTATATTACCAGTACATCGCGCAATGGATCACAGCTTCTTGAAACTTCCTGTGGTGCCAAATCCAAACAATGGTTGCTGCAGTGGATGTAGCAACTGTGTGGCTTGTCCTGAAGGATTTCCTTCACACCTTTGTTCCGCCCGGACGTATTAGCAGCTCCATCGAAACTGTGAGCGTGTACAAACTCAATTTCTAATGAGTCTTAGAACGATGTCTTTGATGGTGATTGCCAGCATTTGCGCCTTGGTGTCCGGTGGACTATATGAACCCAGAAAAAGTTCTTTTATTTCGAGCGTCTCAGGGTCAATACAACGTACACTGTTCCTGGCTACCTACGTCCGTCGTTGCGTCTGCCACAGTTACGTAAAATGGGGAATTTTTTATTTGCTGCATAATTTCTCGCCGGATCATGTGAGCCAACAACCAAGTGTCACGCGGCATTTCAGTCATATCTTCTGTTCTGGCACATCATTCTTCCTCTCTTGGAGAAGAATAATGAGGTTCCCAGAGACCGTTTCATGACCTCTCAGTGCGTTTCCTGTTCGACCCAGGAACCCGAGTGAACTGATCATTACTAGCAAAGCGGTTCTTGCTTTCTCCTGATCGGTCAGCAGAGGGCTTGGGCAATCACAGGTGTGCTACGAGTATTTTCATGTTGTTGAATAATTGCGAGAGACTCCCGATGAAAAAGACTCTTCTCGTATATCTTGAACTTTTCCGTAGCTTTTTTCCAGTTACAGCAACCTTCTTTAAGAAAAGCTGTCTCTTTCCGTGGTCTTCTATTGTTCACTAAGTTGATGGACCGAATGCAGTGATAGCAGAAAACACTGCCACTCTTTTCTTCGTAATGTGGCAACGGATAAGCCACAAACCATTCCGATTTACAACATGTTCCATTCTTTCGTGGAAACTTATGCTTCTCTGCTGGGGGAAATTTTCTTTCAAAAACAGGTGTACTTGAAGTAGAGCCCATTGTGTTTTCATGTCAGAATGGGGTGTCTGCAAGCTTAGACAGTCCTGTGCCACAACTTTTACGTCCATTGCCTCTACCTGCAATTGCTAAGGATAAAAACGTGCAACATGACGTACCTCGCACACATCACTCTAACATAAAAAGAGCTTTCAACAAACAAAGCATGGTAATGGTGAATGTGAATGTCATGTGACTAGGGCCTCCCGTCTGGTAGACCGTTCGCCGGATGCAAGTCTTTCGATTTGACGCCACTTCGGCGACTTGCTCGTCGATGGGGATGAAATTATGATGATTAGGACAACACAACACCCAGTCGTTGAGCGGAGAAAATCTCTGACCCAGCCGGGAATCGAAGTCGGGCCCTTAGGATTGACTTCTGTCGCGTTGGCCACTATTTTTTTTTTAATCTCATTTTGTTCGTTTTCGTTCGTTGTATCTGCTCGGGGCGGACGTCGCAAGACACCCCTTTCAGTTCGTCGTTGATCCATTAACTCATTTTTTTTTTATTACAGAGGGCAGCTAACCCTCTGACCGAACACGCTGAGTTACCGTGCCGGCAACCACTCAGCTACCGGGGGCGGACATGGTAATGGTGAGGACATAGTATAATAGCACAAGCGTAGGAAGAAACACTCATAGTTGACCATAAGATATTTAGCTTACCAGTGTCACTGCTTGTGCTTTCTTGTAAGTATATTCGACTAGTATTACAACTATCAGACTGAGACTGGCCATTGTCATGGGTAACACTAAAAACACGGTCTGAAGTTTTTAGTGCCACTACCACCTTCAAAAAATTCCTTGATATATTTTTTGTGATAGTATGCAGTATCACACCTAAAATAACAAAATAGTAGTAATCGTATATAAATATCAGTGATGACTTTGTTTTATAACATCACATGAGAAACGTTGCATAGCGAATATAAGAAGAGAGCGAAAAGTTAGGTATTGAAATTTAAAAATGACGCTCTAACTCGCAAATTGTATGTGTTGCAAGTAAGAGCAATCACTGTAAACATTATTAAACATGTATTAGGGAAATACAAAAGGAGGGTGCAAACTGTACCTTGAAGCAAATAGAAAAACATTAACATCAGACATAACAAACAAACTTGCACAATTGACTCCAAAGCGATTGCGACTGATGATTTACGTATTAGGAGGAAACTCACATGGTAAGTAAAATATTTGTTCAGAGATGCACTGCCGTATAAAGCACTGTGTTTCTGTGTTTATTTGGCATTCAACTTTCAGTTGTTAAATCAATTTAAGTAAATTGAACAATGTTTATACCGTTACATGTATCATTTGTGAACTCAGGTCTCGTTTTCTGTTTACGAATGCTTTTCTCAATGGCTGTATAACAGGCAAGAATGAAGCTTTTTACCAGAAGCGACTGTATATTTTTACTTACTGCTGTTGTTACGACATTATTGTATACGTTAACTTGCATTATAGCACTGTACTTTTTCTTTGATAAGCTAACGAATGGCAGTAATACACTTCCAAGTTGTGATAGATAAAAACACGTCAGTGTTTACTGTACAGAGAACTACTCATCTCTATACGCACTTAACCTTGTCCTTATTTCAGTGTCTTGAGCTGTTTATGATCACGCTCCACTCTGCATGGCGTGCAGAAACTTATCATGTGCGGCGTATCACTAACATATACAATCCATTTACTCTTCACTGGAAAGATACAGCTTTCCTACCACGATAAAAAAATTACTTCCTTACGTTAGCTGCAGTTGGTACGCTGCAATACATGACCTAAAATGCACAAAATGTAAAGTAGCCAGTGAGGATCCACTGCAGGTACTAAAGCAGTTAGGTGGGAGGGGAGAAAACTTGGATTTCATAGTCGACCGGCTGCTCATAAGCCACACATCGCGCCGGTAAATGCAAAACGACGCCTCGCTTGGTGTAAGGAGCGTAAGCAAGCACTGGACGATCGAACAGGGGGAAACGTTGTGTGGAGTGACGAATCACGGTACACAATGTGGCGATCCGATGGCACGGTGTGGGTAAGACTAATGCCCGTTGAAAGTCATCTGCCAGCGTACGTAGTGCCAAGAATGAAATTCTGAGGCGATGGTGTTATGGTGTGGTCGTGTTTTTCATGTAGGGGGCTTCCACCCCTTGTTGTTTTGGGTGGCACTATCACAGCACAGGGCTACATTGATGTTTTGAGCACCTTCTTTCCTCTCATTGTTGAAGAGCAATTCGGGATAGCAATTGCATCTTTTAACACGATCGAGCAACTGTTCATAATTCACGGCCTGTGGTGGAGTGGTTACGCGACAATAACATTCCTGTAATGGACTGGCCTGCACAGAGTCCTGACCTGAATCTATAGAAAACCTCAGTGCAGCACTCCGTGAAGAATGGGCTGTCATTCCCCAAGAAACCTTTCAGCACCTGATTGAACGTATGCCTGCGAGAGTGGAAGCTATCATCAAGGCTAAGGGTGGGCCACTACTGTATTGAATTCCATCTTTACCGATGGCGGACGCGACCAACTCCTAAGTCATTTTGAGCCAGGTGTCCGGATACTTTTGATCACATAGTGTATAAGACATGGCTGTCCCACTCCGTAAATCGTGCACATGAGACATTTACTGAAAGCTGACACAAGAAGAAGCATCCTATATTGGTAACTGAGACAGTTACAGGCTCTGCATGAAATAAAACGAGAGGCCTGCAATGGTAGAATCAGTTTCAGATTCGTTTTAAGTGCACGTAATATCTGGAAGAATTTATCAGCACACTTTTTGTGCAGTATTAACTTAGCTATTGGTACGCTTTTAGTAGCATAGACAGAGTTGGACTTGTTTTTCCACCGAGCTCTTCACATGTGCTACACGGTGCACCCGTGGCTACCCAAATTTTAAATTAAAATGTCCACGGAAAATTTTCAAATAAAATTGACAGTCAGCTTGAATATCCGGTTTAATGTTGTTGAACATTTGTCACATAATCTTGAGGTTAAGTTTAGAGTCAAAATAATTCCATTCTTCAATGGTACAATGTGCTTCCTCACTGGAAATGAGTTGATGTAATTTTTTACTTGCACTATTAAGGCCATTGGTTTAGCATTTCTAGGACGACATTTTCCCCTCTCGTCTTGTGGAGATTTACCTTCTGTCAACAGATTGCACAGGTGGCTTACTCGGTCACTGCTGACACCGGAAATACTTTGGAAGGTCGTTTTACAAAGCCGAATCTTACCGTCATGCCCTGATAGCCAATAAACGGATGACTGTCCTTTTGATTTCTTCCTCCTACATTCCTTATCACTTCTAGGCTTCTTTCTTGCCATTGATTTTATTACTGTGAGGCTTGAAGCAATCCATCCTGTTCATTGTTTGTTTGGAAGTCACTAAATTTAGCGTATAATTCTATCTTGCTGCCTTCTGTTACCTTGGTTGTCATGCATTCCATCCGACTATTGGAAATAGAATTACGTGTTGAATTTAATGTTGTACATTATTATGTTCACTGTGGCAATTAAACCTTAATTTTGAAGCAATACAAAGTTTCAGATCAGAATTCACCTGCAGCGGTAACACGATGTTTTGGTTACTCTATTTCTTTTCCAATTAGTATACGCTTCTTTTTTCACTCTAACTTAGTTTGGTGTTTCGGAAATGGGGGGGGGGGGGGATATCCGCTTCGGGTTTCGGGTTCAGTTGACTCCACTTCGGCGACTTGCGTGTCAATGATGATGAAAATGATGATGGATACACAACACCCAGTCCCACGCCGGGAACCGAACCCGGACCCCCTTGCGTGATAGGTGGTGACGCTACCGCTGTGCTACCCAAGTTTCGGAAACCCCTCTGCATTCTTTCTTTTTTTTTCCCTGCTTCCTGGCATTTGTCACTCGCATCGCAACTGTCTGTAATTTTATTACCAGTAACAGCGTGAATCGATTAAATCAAATAGTAAGAGGCAATATCGACTGTTCTCTCTGTTTAAAACAGTGCTGACTACTTCAACTTCTGAGAAAGCCGGTATCTTTCGTACTTGAGAATTTCCCTTCAGGTAAGGTGATACAATGGCTGTTTAACAATACCGAAAATGCCAGAACGTACGGGATTTCTCCAGACAGTACCATCTAAGTAGGTAACTCGATTCTGTCAAAAACTGGGCATGTGGGGTTTCTGAATATTCCGATTCAATTAGTAACGTTCGGAAACTGCAGGTGGAACCGTCAGCCGCAGAGCAAGTTTGAGTGGCGTGGTCCAGGGGCTGTGGCGGCTTCCCACTGTCCATGCGCTGCGTACCCGGCTGAGGGGGAAGAGGTGCATCGACGTGTCTTCAGTTGTAGGCCAGATACAGGCAAGGATTGCCTCTTAGTAGCAGGCTTTGCGGCCAGCGCTGTGTTCCGATTGTAACTTGTCGCTTGTTTTCTGTGTTGCAGGGCTGTGCGAGCTGGAGTCTGGGCAGTCCAACATCATCCTGGACATCGAGGAGAGCAGCGGCTCGCGTAAGTCTGCTCCAGCTGTGCTGTTAGGCAGCCTACCGCATATACTCTTTTTTTTCCTTTTTTTAAGTGTGTGTGTGTGTGTGTAGTTTGCTGTGCGTAAATATGTTTTTTTTTATATACATATGTATGTATGCGTGGGGAAGAGAGGCAGAGAGAGAGAGAGAGAGAGAGAGAGAGAGAGAGAGAGAGAAAAGGAGGGAAGGAGATTCATTAGTTATTTATCCTGGTTACATTTCGGTTTGCTATTGTTTAGGTGGCTAGCATGATCAAAGAGTTATTGCTTGTATGGATTCTGTCGTTGAATACCCTTTTCTTCCATTGCAATGGCTCTTTGTATGTGAACTTTTTCTTACAATGTCAGGAGCTTTTTGTTCTGATTATTCACTCTGATAATTGTCATGCCACATTTCATGTTGAACTTTCGTATTAGATCACACTTTGTACTTAATATAACAGTTCCTCGCCAAGTTGGCTACATTACGGCCCGTCAAAACATTCTTCCCTAGAAACCTTGACGTAACGGTGACTTGACGTGGCGTGACGTGTCGATAACGTTCCTTTGACAGCGTGTAAGAATGCCACCATTTGAACTACGAAGGAGAATCTTCTGACGTGACGGTGGCGTTCCGTCAAGTGTGAAGACACTATTACTCGGCACGTTGACTGCAGCGAACTGTACTGGAACACTGCAAGAAAGAGAGTGTAACGAAACGTCGGAGAGAAACGTCAGACGGCCCCTGGTGAACGCCGCCACGCCACCCGGCCGCCGGTGCCTCTCCGCCGTCGGCACGGCGCAGGCCGCAGGCTGACCGCGTCGGAGTGTCCGCTGCTGGGTCTGCCACCTGCACCCCGTTCACCATAACAAACACAAACGCGACGGCTGGTCAGCAGCCGTAGCTCCCGTACACTCGTGTTGTTCCGCTCGTGAAAGTAGGTCCACCTCATGTATTGGATATTTTATTACTAAGTTACGATACATGAAACTTCAAGATACCTCATTACTGTGTCACTGTAAAGGACGTATTAACGACCATAAACCCCGCCCAGTTAGCCGAGCTGTCTAACGCACGGCTTTCCGCACTGGGAAGCAGCGCCTGGTCCCCGGCACGAATCCGCCCGGCGGACTTGTGTCCAGGTCCGGTGAGCCGGCCAGTCTGTGGATGCATTTTAGGCGGTTTTCCATCTGCCTCGCCGAATGCGGGCTGGTTCCCCTTATACCGCCTCAGCCACACTATGTCGGCGATTGCTGCGCAAACAAGTTCTCCACGTACGCGTACACCACCATTACTCTACCACGCAAACATAGGGGTTACACTCGTCTGGTGTGAGACGTTCCCTGAGGGAGGGGAGGGGGGCGTCCACCAGTGGCCGAACAGCACAATAACCCTGGCTTCGGTGTGGGGCGGCGGAGGGGTGAAGTGGACTGCGGTAGTCGTCGTGGGGTTGCGGACCACTGCGGCTGCAGCGGGGACGTAGCACCTCCCTCGTTTCTAGGCCCCCGGTTAACATACAATACATACAAAATAACAGCTATCAAAGTTTTTCTTAATCGTACTTAGCTACGTAATTTTTATTTCAAAAACCGTGTACACTCACAGTCTTTGTAAATGCTACTTGTGCTCTGATTGTCCCGCTGTTCATGTGTACCGCGAAAATGGATGACTCTGCTTCTAGTGAAACACACGTGCTGAACACAGTTAATGGCTAGGAACAAGTTGTTCTTAATGTTTTGCACTACATTACAGAGAAAAGTCAGCTTTGACTTTTTTCAAGAAACATTATGTAGCAAATATTAGAGTTGATATTTCGGACGTACTCGTGGTGTGACCTGGAGTGTCGTCGATTGACAACCAGACGGGGTGGTTGGCGAAAGATCGCAACCCATTACGATGAACACTTTTTTCGATTTGAATACCTAAATCATTTAAATATGAAATTTATCAAATAAGCGTTAACTAACTCATACTTAGCCATCATTTTCTCCACAAAAATGCGCGTCTTCTAGTTTCTAATTACATGCTGCACACAGAATTCTGGTTTTCATTGTAAATACACATTCTTAATTATCCATGTATTATAAAAATTGTTAAAGATTTTGAGTTAAGGTATATTACACAATTTTTTTTTGAGAAACATGAAAAATCAAACACTAGTTGTTTGAATATGCCCAATGTTTCATTGAACAAATGTGGTCTCACATGAGCCACAATGATAAGCGTCGTACAAACACGGAAAACAATTTTCACTTCGTGGAGCACACTGAACAAATGATGCATTTTTTGCCGTTCTCGCCGTAACACCGCAATCTGAACCCAACAAAATTAATCTGGAGCCAAGTTACGGGATAACACGACATTTAAGCTGCCTTACTGAGACTAATTCACGAAGTTCCGTGTCTTGTAACTGCCGATCGACGGTGAAATACTGAACAGCACGTCATAAAAGAGGAGGAGGGAAAATGTGGACTTTTTTGGTGGCTTGGGATTCTGTTGTTGACAGCCTCGGTATCAGCGTAGCAGCACTGAAATGTACCGCATTCCTCGGAGTCCGATATGGAAGAAGTTGAGAGATTACCATACGACTGACTGCAGTACCTTCAGTATTTAACTGCATGGTGAAAGCCCGGCAGCGCGCTTTTACGCCGCATATAACTCGTGCAGAAAAATTACGCTTGTTAAAGTCAGGAATTTTCATCACTCTCGTTTCCAATTAGAGTACGGTGTTAGCTAAGAGACTGATGACCTCAGATGTTAAGTCCCATAGTGCTCAGAGCCATTTGTTAGCTAAGATGGAGAGCATGTTACCTTTTTCCATCAGCTCACCTAAGAAGCTTATCTGAGTTTTAATATTATTTTCTGTTAAAAATTAAATAACATTCCTGGCTATATTGTTCACTACTCGTCTCTTTTATCGTCTTTATTACAACTGTTCACATCATTGCAGGTGACTGGCCAGTGCCTTCCGTGTTAAATGCGCCGCTAAAGCTGTTGTCCCGTATTGTCGCGTTACGCACAGCGTAAAACGTATCCTCATTATTGTACTTGACTGTATGCGAGACGGATTGGCTTCTGCTCCATGTGGAACGAAATCCAATGAGGTTCCAGCAAATGCGGAACAGTACGTAGTGTAATGTTTACATGAGGTTTGTTCTTACAGACTGCGGCGCAGCTGCGTCGGGCCCTCGCCTGTTACGCGTCACAGCTTTCGCTAGACGCATGCGAGTGCACGCCCGTACCCCGTCCGCTGTCCTTACTGCAAACATGCTTATGAAAGTCGTCACAGCGCAAGAGCTGCCACTGCAAAATAGCTCCTTAGTACAGCATGCAATCTTGTACCGAGCCTACAGAACCACAAAAGATTTTTTGTTCAAATCTTCATTCGTTACAAGTTAACTACCGAGGTGGTTTTTTAGATGGCCATCTTCGATAAAATACAACCCGTCTTTCTTCTGGACGAAAACTCAAAATAAACATACAATGACATTTCTTTTTGTGATCACGATTGTTTTGCTGCAAGGGTGGTTGGATATACAGGGTGTGTCAGAAAGAATCGTCTGATTTGGCACGTCTACATTTATGAAACTAATAAACACATACAATGACTTTTTTTCTGATGAACAGGAAACTCAAAAAGGTTTTTTTCATAGGTGTTCAGCATGCCCCCGTGAGATGCGGTATTTCAGTTGTTCCGACACTGTAGCGAGCATGTCTAGAGTTACAGCTTCTCTTCTACAGCTGCTGTTATGCGGTGTCTCAGTTCATTCATTGTTGTTGGTAACGGAGGCACATATATACAGTGTCTTTTATAAACCACTACAAGAAATAATCGCATACAGTCGGGTCCGGTGACCATGGAGGCCAGTAATGTAAGGCTGAATCATTTGGTCCAGTGCGACCGATCCATAGTTCGGTAATCAAATGGTTCAAATGGCTCTGAGCACTATGGGACTTAACATCTAAGGTCATCAGTCCCCTAGAACTTAGAACTACTTAAACCTAACTAACCTAAAGACATCACACACATCCATGCCCGAGGCAGGATTCGAACCTGCGACCGTAAAGGCCGCGCGGTTCCAGGCTGAAGCGCCTAGAACCGCTCGGCCACCCCGGCTGGCTCAGATTATCTGCGTATCAAGTTATGCTGGCAACTGATGTGATATATACAGGGATCACGTCAATCCGCACCGCATCAACAACAGCCTGAAGATGGCGGATTGAAGCGTTGAAACTGGTTGCAACAAAATAAAATAAAATCATATCATAAGGACGGCTGTAGCTGTTTTATTTTGCGACAGTAGTAAACGGCCGTCGTCCCAAAGACCGCCTGACAAAAGGATGGACACACAAAAACTTTTCTTCCCGATGTCAACTATCGTAAGCGCTGTTTGACTTTTAAATGCTGCCAAAGAACTCACAATTTCTGCTACTGCCTTATTCTTGCCTCCTAATTCTTGATTTAATGCGATCAGTTTTGCGGTAAAATTGAAACGTCCTCCTAAAAAAATTATGAAAAACTGTTCTGGTAAACCTCTTACGTTATTTTCAAACAGCGGAGCAAAACTGAACGTACTCAGACATTTCTCTCTTTACTTATTCTGATCATCACTAAACTGACACACAATGTTTTATTTAGCTCAATGTAATCTGACTTTCAATAATCCCTACAAAAGAATGGCCCTGACTAACAATAACCTATACCTTTCATGAATCACTTACCCCACAAAAATCTTCGTTACTCGAACTATTGCAATACAGCGAGCGCCAATACTGCTAGCTAAATAAAAGATTTTAACTACTGACAGACATAGTTAGCAAATGAAAAATTTTGATAGAGAACAGACTTTGTTTACCTTAATAACGTTCAAAAGTCATTATATATATATATATATATATATATATATATATATATATATATATATATTCATGACCTCCATCTTGACAAATTTCCTTTTTCTGGCGGACACACGTCCAGTTCGTCCGCTTATAGTAACCTCTCAAAACTCTGGCATCTCTCTCCCCACATCCACCAGTGCTGGCGGCTCACCTCCAACTGCCCAACGCTATGCGCTGTTCACATCCAACTGCCCAACACTACAACAGCGAATATTCCATCAATGATTCCAACCAGCCACAGACTGCACACAGCACAGTCAGTGATTTTCGTACAGAGCGCTACGTGGCGTTACCAACATAAAAACGTAAACAGCCTACTTTCATAGCCCCCATGCTCCCCACAAAAAGTTTACAAATTGTTTTGGGCAGTGCCCAATAATTATTTGATGATTTGTCTTATATTAACGATAAAAAATATATCAAATGCTCACAATTATTGATACAATGTTGGTCAAAAGCAAAAATTGTTCTCATAAAGACAGTCCTGATCGTTCATCACAGTAGTAATTACATTGTACAAAGTCCGATCAGTAAAAGAAAATGCACACGGCAGTAGTGGATTTCCATGCAGTCTTGAAGAAGTAGTGTTGTCCTTCCAATGGAAAGACAGTGCTAACTCTTGACATGCAGACAGGTAATGGGCCACAACAGAGCAAACCCACAGCAGAGCCAGTCGAAGTTTTGAAGAATATTGGTTGGTAGGTCATCACAGAGCAGACCCACTGTAGTCCTGGTATAGATTATGGTAATGGTGGGCCACCAGAGGTGCAGACCCACTATAGTCCTTGTAGAGATAATGGTATTGGTGGGGCACCAAAGGTGCAGGCCCATGGTAGTCCTTGTAGAGATGGCCAGAAGCCATCTGTTGCGACTGTGCAGGTGCACAATCACCATCGAAGAGTCTTGCGGATAACATAGTAAGTCTGTGAACCACCACTTGTGCAATCAGAAATTTTTTTTGAAATGTCGTTAAAACCAGCAATGCTGTTAACCAGTCCCTTGTTGAATTATCAACACACGTGCGAGCACTAACAGTCCCCCCCCCCCCCTTTTTTTTTTTTTTGAGAACAAACAATGTATTTGCCTTAATAATGCCCGCCCGGCTGGCCGAGCTGTCTAACGCACGGCATTCCGCACTGGGAAGGAGCGCCTGGTCCCCGGCACGAATCCGCCCGGCGGATTTGTGTCGAGGTACGGTGCACCAGCCAGTCTGTGGGTGGTTTTTAGGCGGTTTTCCATCTGCCTCTCCGAATGCGGTCTGGTTCCCCTTATTCCGCCTTAGTTGCACTATGTCGGCGATTGCTGCGCAAACAAGTTCTCCACATACGCGTACACCACCATTACTCTACCACGTGAACATAGGGGTTACACTCGTCTGGTGTGAGACGTCCCCTGGTGGGGGTCTACCGGGGGCCGAACCGCACAATAACCCTGGGTTCCATGTGGGGCGGCGGAGGGGTGAAGTGGACTGTGGTAGTCGTCGTGGGGTTGTGGACCACTGCGGCTGCAGCGGGGACGGAGCCTCTCCGTCGTTTCTAGGTCCCCGGTTACCGTAAAATACAATACAATACCTTAATAATGTTCAAAAGTCATGATATATGTATATCTATCAATTCATGACATCCATCTTTCCAAATTTGCTTTTACTGGCGGACGCACGTCCAGATCGTCCACTTATAGCAACCTCTTAAAACTCTGGCATCTCTCTCTCCACATCCACAACTGCTGGCGGCTCACGCCAACTGCCCAACGCTACGCGCTGTTCACATCCAGCTGCCCAACACTACACGAGCGAATATTCCAACAATGAGTCCAACCAGCCACAGACTGCACACAGCGCAGTCAGTCAGTTTCATACAGAGCGCTACGTGGCGTTACCAACATAAAAACATAAACAGCCTACTTACAAAATGTGCGAAAAATGCTAAATCACGCTCATCGCAACACTCTTCAAGAAATTTTATTATTTCGTCCAATGGACGTAAAAATCTTTGCAAAAACTTGCTTCGACTCAACCACCTCACGTCAGTATACAATGCCAAATCTGGCTCCTCCTCATCTAATTGCTGCTTAAAGAGCCGCCTTTGGAGAGATTTTCCTTTTATGGAATTAACAATCTTGAAAAAAGTACACATTACATTTTTTGTGTTAAGTCACTTCCTAGCCAGTACATGATGAATTATGCAGTGTTAGCTAATGAAGTCTGCAAAGTCTTCGTCTTTGTGACAAAGAGCAATAAAACCATTATGAATACCTGTCATTGCAGGAGCCCCGTCACTGACACAAGTTTGTATAAATGTAGCTTAATCTTGCTAATACGTGCTCTGAATTCCGTGAGTATATCAAGGACACAAGTCTTTCCTTTTAAGAAAATCATACTCAGGGTTTGCGTCAGCAGGCTGCAGCTTCTCCTAGACTCTACGGCCTGCCCAGGATCCATAAGAATGTGATGCCTCTCCGTCCCATTGCAAGTAACATAGGAGCACCTACTTATTTTGTTGCCAAATACCTGACATCACTATTGGGACATCTCGTAGGCAAGTGCGAACATCACATTCGAAACTTTGCACATTTCATAGGTCGCGTGAAAACTGTTAGATTGTAATCATCGGATCTCTTAGTAAGTTTCTATGTTGTGTCTTGATTTACAAAGGTACCTTTGCAGGACTCTTCGGAGCTCATTAGCAACAAGTTTGAGGAGGACATAGTAACATTAATTAAACACATGCTTACTTCAATATACTTGTTATTTCATGAGCAATATTTTGAACAAGTGGACGGTGTCGCCTTGAGAAGCCCTCCGTCTCCTGTGGTGGCCAATCATTTTATGGAGGACTACAGTCAGCCACTCTCAAACCCTCTTGTTTTCTGCGGTATGTGGATGATACATTTGTGGTGTGGCCACATGGACTTGACACCCTACCTACGTTTCTTCAGCATCTGAATTCGCTCCATCCTAATATAAACGCCACAATGGAAGTGGAAAAAGATGGTACTTCACCTTTTCTTGATGTTTTGGGAAGAAAGGAAAGCAGATGGAACCTTGGGACTCAGCGTCTACCGCAAGCCAACGCATACAGATCTATATCTGCAGGCCACAAGCTGCCATCATCCTGCACAACGCGGCATGAAGTACGTGCGTTAGCTCATAGAGCACGTGTGGTATCTGATCCTGAGAACCTTTCGAGTGTAATACAACATTTGAAGACAATGTTCAGACAAAACAGTTAAAGTGTGTTTTTCAACCATCTGCAAAACTGAGAAACCTGTGTGGTTCGGTGAAGGATGACCTTGGCCTGAGGAAATGTGGTGTGTACAAGATTCCTTGTCAATTTGGGGCAGCGTATTTAGGCCAGACATGCCGCAAAGCACAAGAACGCTGCGATGAACATCAGCGTCGAACAGACTTCGTCAACCGGAAAAGTCGGCAATTGCGGAACACTGGCTGAATACAGGGCATCGGATGATTTACGAAAAGACGAAAGTTTTATACCCGGCAACATCTTTCTGGGATTGCGTCATTAAGGTAGCCATACATATCCGTACAGCCGATAATCTCATCAACAAGGATACTGGATTTCAACTGAGCACAGACTGGAACCCTGCATTGGCTACTATTAAATCACGACGCGAAAATCAAGATTCTTCGATAACAGGCCCGTTATAACATTGGCCTAGTATGGCCGTTGGTGAGTAACGTCTGGCCGCATTGTTGGCAAACGCAGCGTACATCGCACGCGCAGACCAGCCGTTCCGTGATTTTCGGCAGAGGGAGTTTGAATATGGCACCATCTAACTGTAAATCATTGCGCATGTCCGATTTCCGCGCCTGCGCATTCTTCGCTTGCGCGTTCTATAAACGGGGCGTCTACGTGCAGATACCATCAGTCGTACCAGCAAGGTTAAACCACGTGAGCCGAGCGGTTCTAGGCGCTTCAGACCGGAACCGCGCTGCTGCTACGGTCGCAGGTTCGAATCATGCTTCGGGCATGGATGTGTGTGATGTCCTTAGGTTAGGTAGGTTTAAGTAGTTCTAGGGGACTGATGCCCTCAGATGTTAAGTCCCATAGTGCTTGGAGCCATTTGAACCATCTGAAGATGGCGGACAGTTGCTCCGAGGAAATATTGTGGAATTTGCACAACGTGATCCGGCGGCAAACCAGTGAAGACTATTTACAACTCATTTGATATTTAAAAACGCATTTAATTATTGCTTCGACCGTTGGTACTTGTAATCTCTTTCGTTCCTCAGTCCATTACACTTTCACGAGAGAAAATACTCGTTCCACGTTTCGATTATGCCCTGGTACGCTGAAGACGAGTTAACACAGATTCAGCAACTGAGAATACTGTTCTTCGCATCCAGCCTGTCGAAAGAAATATGTCCACTTCTCCCGACATGATTTGCTACCCCAGTTACCGCTATTTTTATTGATTTCTGATTCAGTGAAATGCTTAAATACAGAAAACTTGTCAAAGAATAATCTGTCATCTACTGACAATCCTCTACGTTGTATAAATGTTATTGTCCTTGTCACATTGCTCCACTCAGATCCTGTGTCCAGCATTTAAAAATGGAAAACTCATTGAAATTTGTTGACCAGTTTTGTAAGTAACCTGTACACATTTCATAAAACTGTTCTACATCAACATGAAATTTTTGAAATTCACTAGTTAATCCAACCTCGTTGTTCTGCAAGAGAGATGTCAGTTTGAGTGGAATAAAACTTTCTTCTTTACGACTTTCTACGATTCTGCTAGTATTTTACAAAATCACAGCGTCTTCTATAACACTGCTGTCAGCTTTCTCAAGTTTAAGTATTCGTCTCTGAAACACGCTCAACTGACTATGCAGGAACCACGGATTTGCTTTCTGGAAGAGGGTTGTCAGAAATTTAGGTGTCTTTTTTTCTAAGAATAAGAATGATTTAAGACCATCACACAACTTCAGTACTCTCTGTACAGCAACAAACAAAGACAACCACCTTGTTTTTGTATGTGACAACAATGCATGATACTCTACGCCCACAAACTCACAAAACTCCTTTAGACGCTCCGTTCTAACTGTGTATATGGAGAAGTAATTGAAAAGATTGAGTATAAATGTTTCTACGTCAACACTCATCACGCCAGCGGCAGTCTTGGCAGCACTGTTTAGTAGGTGAGCAGGGCAGCCAACTTTTCAGTCTAGCAAGTGCATTGTTAGTACCTGCTCGCCGCACTCCTGCAAAATTAGCGTCATCATTGACACCGCAAAATGCAATACACTTAGACTCTTATCAATTTTATTTTCTTCTAATGCGGTAATGCAGTACGTACTTACTGTAGAGGTTGTTTGATTTGGCACTGAAACTAATTTAAGCAATTTCACTTGAAAGCCATTCTGAGGTGTAAAATATTGAAAAATTAACGGAAATACTTTTTCAGCCTTGTGATTACTCGCATCTGTAGCTGTCGAATAATAGGGGACCAGTGAAAGGTCGTCGCATACGAGTATTTGTTTGACAGTGTTGGGTGCCAAAACTGCTTTCAAAAGTGCTGTTGTTTTGGTTCTGCCCAACGGCACACTCTTCACTGTGACAGATTCGTTAAAAAGATTGCAGCTTAGCCTAGAAGACCAGTCTACAGATTTCCAGGACGTATGGTGTTTAACTGTATGATAACGCATTGCTAATTCCACTGCTACTACTGATTGGCTCTGTTTTGATGACTTTGAAATAAAAAAGTTGTCTATTTTTTTAAGTGCTAGCAGAACACATGTTTCATTTACGCTTTTTGCTGCCTGAATGATCTATAGTACCTTCCCTTCCTCCATGTGAAATAGTAACATATGACGTACATATTCCACGTCATAGTCATGTCATCCTCGTTTGATGAAAGACCATTCTTCTGTACATTGTCTTGAAAGGAACGCTTTCGCTTTGGCGTTCGGGGCTCACTTCAGACACAAGCAAATGTGAACTAAGCACAATAAGCCTCGGACAGAGGACCACATAGCTGCAACGTCTTGACTCAACTGAATCCCAAGAAAAGAGTTAATGACAGAAGGAAGCGTTACGCGCAATAAAGGCCCTTGATAGACGCTGGCAAGTGCAACAATGAAACAAAAAACATTATTATGCTTGACAGTGACCGTTAAAATACAAATCTTCACCAGTATTTGGGAAGAAATAGACGGTATGAGTGTATTTCTTTGGCATCACAAAACCGGGACTAAACTGGCGTCCCGAAAGCGATAACCGGGACGCTCATTTTTTAAATCCGAAAGCAGGACTGTCCCGGAAAACGGGACGTTTAGCAACCCTGTCACGGTGTAATTACCGAGCGCTAAATCAGTGGGCTGTGGTGCACTGCCTCTAGTACAGCTATTTCGTTAGCTCGTGTAAAATGTTTGCTTCATTTCCTTTTGTCGGTCTGTACGCTGCCATCAGACATAAAAGTGTTCACAGTCTTGTAAAAGAACGAACGAGAGTGAGATTTCTCTGGAAAATGTCGGCATACAAGGCAACAGTAGCCTCAACATTCCTCCTACATTCTGCGTGTGTCAGGATCATTTCAGTTTTTTCTTCTGTGCCTACCGTGTTCATGGTTCACTTGCACGTCTGTTCTCCAAATGATGGGTAGGTGTGCAGGCAACAAACACTGCGCAAATATTGTAATGCTAAGAGCCACTCTATGTTCTACGTCTGCATGGTACATGAGCTCCGGTCGCCGTCTGCTGCCTGTTACGATGTGTCGTAGTTCACTACACGTCCAAGGTTGCACCTCGAGTTCGGTATGTTGGAAGAATACAACATTGCGAATGCGGTTTCCATGTAGAAGCTGTTATGAAAGACGGGCCTGCCGTACCGTAGCACCATGCAGGTGAGGTCCCACGTGCCACCGAGCAGCGTGTCGCAAATTACGATTGCGTACCCATTTGTATTCCTCCGGTTACAGCTGCGCCATCTGTAGCGAAATGAAGAAAATGCTTCAGATTTTGGTCGAATCATAATCTACAATAACAACAATGGTTCCCATTGAAGATTTCAGAGTTGCCCTCCACCACCCACGCACGGGGTGGGGTGGCGAGCCTAGTACGGTATCGTTCGATGTCTGCATCAGAGACAAACAAATTGGAATTATAACTTTGTTTACTCCACTATATAGTTTTAGAGATACTTCAATGTCTTCGATTAAAATGAACAAAATAAATGGTTCAAATGGCTCTGAGCACTATGGGACTTATCATCTGAGGTCATCAGTCCCCTAGAACTTATAACTACTTAAAGCTAACTAACCTTAGGACAGCACACACATCCATGCCCGAGGCAGGATTCGAACCTGCGACGTAGCGGTCGCGCGGTTCCAGACTGAAGCGCCTAGAACCGCTCGGTCGCACTGGCCGGCGCTAAAGTGAACAACCTGTATACGTGGTGTGTGTTCTTTCAGACATGTCCAAAAGAATAGACACCACATACGCACAGCAGGAAGGAAGGAGTAAGGCTTTTTATTGCCAAATATTGGTTACAAAAACGAACATGTACTGCATGTAAACACACGACCAACGACTGTAACAGTGTGAGACGTGACATTTCCAAAGACAATGTCGGAGTCGATACCTTGGCATACAGGGTGTTTCACTAAATGTGTTTGCCTCTGTAAGTTGGGAAGTAATAGGCGACGGAAATATTTATTGCGGTAGGTCACCATAAGAAACGTTACACTGTCCGCGGAGCTATGAACATAGTTTATTGCGTTATTATCCAAGGAGTTACAGCAAAAAGATTTCCATTTTTTAAATGGAAAAATGGCTGTTTCTATCATGCACTGTAATCAGTAACACCAGCTGTGCCTACATGAATTTAAATTACACTCCTGTCACTTTTGGTTTGGGAGCTGCAACCGTTGAAAGTTTGAGGGGCAGACACCACACACGGTGCGCATGGCGCAGTGCGGCTTCTCAGTGCGGTGCGGCCGAGTTGTGTGACGTCGCCCGTGTCACGGAGCGAGAAGCTTCCCCGATGCGCTGCTAGACTGCCGACTGTCGCCGCACACGGCCGCATACCCGGCACTTCGAGCCACACAAACAAACGGGGCTCAATACACCACTGTTACTGACTTCGGATCAAGATGGCATACACGAATAACGAGTACGTTGACATGTTGCTGATGCCCGGCGAGTGCCGACACGATGCCACTGAAGCAGCCATGGCGTGCGCCTTGAGATATCCTAGGCGAGGAGCTCCGGCATCCATTACGTTCTAACGTGCCGAACAACGACTTCGGGAAACAGGCAGCTTGGTAATGCGCCGCAGTAACAGACGAAGAACTGCAAGAAGTGAGGAGACGGAGGTGTTTGTTAGAGCTGCAGTAGCTACACCACGATCCCCCTGTCAGCTCAACGAGCCGTTGCTGCAGCCGCTGGTGTCAGTCTCACATCCGTGTGGCGTATAGTGCACGGCCACTGGTTTCACCCTTACCGCCTGTCACCGACCCAGGAGCTGCATGGGAGCGATTTCCGTGCGAGAGTCACATTCTGTGAATGGGCCATGCGTGATTTCACGCTGGAGTCTTTACAAGGTATTATGTTCCCTGATGAGTCCGCGTTCACAAATTATGGTGCAGTGAATCGCCATAACGTGTACTACTGGGCCCCAGACAATCCTCTGTGGGTACGACCTGTCGACCGTCAACGTAGGTTGTCTAATAATGTATGGTGTGGAATCCTTGGGGATGAAATCATCGGTCCACACTACTTCCCAGGTACGCTGACAGGTGAGTTATAGCGTTCGTTTAAAGTGGACAGTTTGGGCGGTCTTCTTGAACATGTGTGTCTACACACGAGAGTCCATATGTGGATGCAGCACGATGGTCATCCAGCCCATTCTGCGCGTGCTGTTGTCGAAGAAGTGAACAACACGTTTGCAGAAAGGTGGTTGGGTCGCCGTGGTCCTCACTCGTGGCCCGCTAGGTCGCTAGATTTAACACCATTAGATTTCTTTTTGTGGGGATAGCTAAAGGATCGTGTTTATGTCACTAGCCCACATCCCCAGATGATGCAAAACGGCGCATCGAGGACGCATGTTGCTCCGTTACACCGGCGACGTTACATCTCGTCCGCAGATCCTTTAGAAGGCGCATTGCATAGTGCATTATAGAACATGGACACTCACTTGAATATCTCATTTAAATCAACTTTCCACCGCCAGAATATCCATCACCCACCACACAGCCATGTATTATGTACAGCGTGTGGTATCTGCCCCTGAAACTTTGAAGGGTTGTAGCTCCCAAACTAAAAGTGATAGGAATGTAATTTAAATGGATGAAATACACAGCTGGTGTTACTGATTCCAGTGCATGATAGAAATAACTGTTGTTTTAAATCAATGAAATACATGTTTATCGTAGCATAAGCGAAATCGCTAAGAAAACTCGGTTCGTATACCTTGTAGACATTAAGGCAAGAGTTGTGTAGCCACCCATAATTGCTATAAATGCTAAGCAAATGCCACAACACGTATTAAAGGGATGTTATCATCTGTGAGATACTGATATATAGGCGTAGATGTGAAAGTCGTCGTGTTCCAAAATAATTGTGTATCATGACCAGAACTGATGCCTATATTCTACCAACCAATGATGCTGCGTCAACTGAAATATAAGCTTAGTATCAAGTCCTCAACCACATTCTTCATGCTTGGACCTCGAATTAGTAATGAAAACGAAATGACCCTAAATATTACGAGGTATGGTACCTCACTCAACATTGCAGTGTCCAAGTATGACAGTCCTGATTTGTAGAGAAGTTAGCAACGTCGTAATACACGGAAAACATAGACGAAATAATGTGAGTACAGTAGCAATAGCATTACAAGTAATATTTGAAGTGACGTAATTATTGGTTTTTGCATCAGTTCGTACCGTTCTTGTTTTGCATGTTGGTATTTCAGTTGCTATGGGTTTTGTTTATCGATTGTAATTTTTTATTTGTAGTTCACTGTTGTTACATGAGTTGACATATTGTCATTTCGTCATTTGGAGATTGTGAGCGGAGCTGTGGACGCTAGAAAATGGAGTGCTAACTGGAGAAATCGGGACATTTCCGACATATTCTTCTGTTTGAGTTCGACAGAGGGGTTACAGCAGCAGAGGCGGCCAGAAAATTTTGCGTCTTGTATGGGGATAATGTAATTGGACAGATCTCGGCAAGAAAATCGTTTTCTCGTCTTAAGGTGGATCGTTTTGTCATTAGTGAGTCTCCACATTCAGGAAGACCTTCGGGATTTGATGAAGATCGTCTGAACACATTAATCTACAACGATCGACGTCAGTGTACTCAAGAAATGGCAAATATGATTAACTATGATCATTCCAGCCAGCTTTGTATGGCGCATGCAATTAGAAAGGTTCAAAAATCGGGTGTATGGGTACCACATACTGTAAGCCAAAAACACAAAAATCAGCAGGTGTTCATATGTGTATCTCTGCTTGTTCGTCATCAATTGGCACGTGAACAACACTATCTGTATCCTGTATTGTTACTGATGACGAGAAATGGCATCTTCAAGGAAAAGGAAGGAATGGTTGAGCCCAAACATAGCGGCAACTCCCCATACAAAGAGCTGCATGCATTCATGAAAGATAATGTTTAGCATGTGATGCAACAGCGACGATGCGGTGTAGTACGAATTGCTGTGGTAAACTACGAAATGCTTCCTTAGGTGCAACCGTAAGTGCTGACATTAATTGTCAACAACTGAGATGCATGCGTGAAGTGATGCTGCTCCATGACAACACCCTCGTGCACTCAGCTAGACTGACAAAGAACACTGTATACGATTTGGGTTGGGAAGCCATTCTGCACCAGTCTTATTCACCTGATCTCGTGCTCACAGATGTTCATCTTTTCCACCCTACATCGAAGAACTTTCAAGGACTAGCCTTTCTGAATGAAAATGCGCTCCGAACATGGCTCAACAAGTTCTTCGCCTCTAAACCATGTGATTCCTACTACTGTGGTATCGAAAAGATGTCCCAGCGGTGACAGACTGTTGTAATGAGTATATGTTACTGATGACTGAAGTGCTTGTTATGTGTAACTGTTTTGTTTATTAAACTTCTGGTAAAACACTACGAACATATGCACCAACCTAATATATTCCATAACAGAGTAGTTGAAAAGAAAGGTACAATTTAGTGTATACATGCCTGAACAGTTTTGCACAGGGAACAAACACACAATACATTCTGTAGTGGTCTCCAGACGGGTAATACCATGGTGTTTGGCCAAGAAGGACGTAACAAACTGCATATAGTCGTGTGTATGGGCACTTTATAAACTGTATCATGTGGTTACCAATAATGCTGCCCACTTGTGATTTGACATATATAACTCAAACTCTATAATTAGAAGTCACCCATGTTAAACAGTCAACCCTAACTACCTTATCATGTAGTACAACGCTAAGCGTTGCTTTATGTGCGGGATGCCACCTTCAAGCGAACTTTATGCTCCACTTAGGAAAAACTTTATAGCACCACTGAAGCTGGCTGGTTCCGTTAGTTTAGATTTATAGTATAGTTTCGTGAAGTATAGTAGTATGTGAATGCCATGTGCATTGTGTGTAAATTAATGGCGTCATAACATAATCCACAAAAAATTATACGGTAACAGGGTAATTTCATGGTAAGTTCCATGCTTTGTGTGTGACAGAGTACCAAATCTTAACGGATAGAGTATACTGCCAACGGTATTTTGTGTTTTAATACAACATTTGTGTTGGAGTCGAAGTAGCATATTATAGCTGTATGCAGGTAGAATATAGTTAATAGTCTACCTGGACGCCAGTAGGCAAACGGCAGAAACAGTGTTAAACACCATACATCGACTGTTTTTTAAGTTATTCGTCAATTGACACCACATAGAGGCAATTACCACATCGTGGTTCTACTGCTTCCCAGCACTCGCTACTATTGAGTCGCAGCACACACTGGTGTCCAAAATTAAAGCATCAAACCTCTATTTCACCGTCCTGTGTCTAATTCACGATATAATCGTACAAATTGTCAATAGATGCCCGTACGATCGCATTCTGCACAGAAGATAGCATTCCGGTCAACGGACAAACACACCAACGATGACGTAGGGCGCCAATCGAATGGGGTATGTTGCCGTGTAGTCCCACATCCACAGGCGCTGTGTACACAGTGTATGGCTCAGAGATGACGCCTACCGGGCTCTCTGCGATGAATTGCGATATGTAGAATTGATGGAGCAGGGATTATGTTGACCACTCAAACACATTGCCGTGAAACTGTACAGGCGAATCAGCAAGGTTTACTTGTTGTCAGGTATCGTGACGAGATCTTGGGACCTCACGTGGGGTTACTACGAGGCGCTGTGGGCCCAGAATTCGTATTACTGGACGATAATGCTCGACCTCTTAGAGCAGGGTTGTTTGACGTGTTCTTGGAAACGAAAGATATTGCACACATGGCGTGAACTGCACGCTCTCCCAATTTGAATCCCATAGAGGACATCAGGGATGCACTTGGGAGATGGATTGCACCATGTCACCATCCACCAGCTCTGCGGGAATAATGGGCGTTATTGCCTCAACATGAGATTGGTGACATCGCTCACAGCCTGCCCTATCGTTGTGAAGCCTATATTGCTCTCAGAGGTGGCCAATCCCCGCCCTGAGCACATTAAAGAACATTAACCAGCCGTGTGCAAATCCGTTAAAGTTGGGAAAAACTAAGAAAATTTTTGTCTACCTTTATGCATATTGCAGTTGTTTATGTTCTGTATTTTTTAAATTGTTTTTAGTTTACTATCATTTGTTTATACTGTTTTGTAAGTAAATACACGTAATTTTGCAAAACTTGCGTTTGTTGCTGTAATTTTGGACACGAGTTCAGTATTGCCCAGACCATCACAGCCCGAGAGGCTAGCGATCAAATGTTCGTAGAACTGACGGAGTGACAGCATACGAGTGTCCAGCAGGAAGTTGCAGCTGGAGCGGTGTCGGTGATCAACAAGCCGATACTGCGGACATAGTCCTCTCAGAGCATGGAAGTCTACTACATATGATACATCACACAGTTCACGTGAACACACACACACACACACACACACACACACACACACACACACATACACACACTGAAACTGGTACAGGCATGCGTATTCAAATACAGATGCGCAAAGAGGCACGATACGGCGCTGCGGTCGGCAACGCCCATACAAGACGAGTGACTGGCGCAGTTGTCAGATCGGTTACTGCTGGCACAATGGTAGGTTATCAAGATTTAAGTGAGTCTGAACGTGGTTTCATAGTCGGCGCACGAGCGATGGGACACAGCGTCTCCGAGGTAGCGTTGATGTGGGGAATTACCCGGACGACCAATTCACGAGTGTACCGTGAATGTCAGGAATCTGTTTAAACGTCAAATCTCCCACGTCGCTGCGGCCAACATCCTTCAAGAACGGGACCAGCGACGACTAAAGAGAATCATTCAACGTGAGAGAAGTGCAACCCTTCCAAAAATTGCTGCAGGTTTCAGTGTTCGGCCGACAACAAGTGTCAGCGTGCGAACCATTCAGCGAAACGTCATCGATATGGGCTTTTGGAACCGAAGATCCACTCGTGTGCCCTTGATGACTGCACGGCACAAAGGTTTACACCTCGCATGGGGCCTTCAACACCGTCATTGGACTGTTGATGACTGCAAACATGTTGCCTGGTCGGATCGAGCGGATGGATGTGCACGGATATGGAGACAACCTCATGAATCCATGGACCCTGTATGTCACCACGGGACTGTTCATTCTGTTGGAGGCTCAGTAATGTGTGGGGCGTGTGCAGTTGGAGTGATATCGGATCCCTGAGACGTCTAGATACGACTCTGACAGGTGACACGTACGTAAGCATCCTGTCTGATCGCCTGCATCCGTTCATGTCCATTGTGCATCCCGACTGACTTGAGCAGTTCCAAAAGGATAATGCGACGTCCAGAATTGCTAGAGAGTTGCTCCAGGAACACTATTCTGAGTTTAAACACTTCCGCTGGCCACCAAAGTCCCCACACACGAACATTGTTGAGCTTATCTGGGATGTTTTGCAACGTGCTGTTCAGAAGAGATGTCCATCCCTCCGTACCCTTACGGATTTATGTACAGCCCTTCAGGATACATGGCGCCAATTCCCTGCAGCACTACTTCAGGCATTAGTCGAGTCCATGCCACGTCGTGTTGTGACACTTCTGCGTGCTCGCGGGGGACCTGCACGACATCAGGCGGGTGTACTAGTTTCCTTAGCTCTTCAGTGTAGTTTACTGTCATCTGTTTATAGTGTTTTGTGGCAAAATAAACGCAACTTTGCAAAATTTCCATTTGTTGCTTTGATTTAGGACAGTGTAGCATTGCCCGACACTTCGCAGCCCGTGAGTTTTGCGATCCACTGTTCCTAGAACAGACGGAATCACACCGAACGAGCTAGGCGGCGCATTATCGGATTGGGTGGCTCGAATACAATCAGTATAACCTACTATAATTGAGTGACGGTAAATTGTTGTCTGTAGTCCAGTTCTATAAACGATTTGACTATAGCAGGAAGGTGAGCTGCAGCGGTGTTTGCGATCAACAACATGCCAATATCGCTGACATAGTGCTCTCAAAGCATGTAATTGTACATATAATACACCATGAAGTTCACATATATATATTTTAAGTTCACGTGTACAACACAATGGCGAGGAAGTCAGCATCTCGTGCAACACGTCGGAGAAACCACCGGCAAAACGCTACTCTGTGTTCATAATCCGACACAGCATATAGGTCTTGGACGGGGTGGAAACTAAATGGATGCTGGCGGTCATCCCTCAAAACCTCCCAGAGTAACCGGTGAGTGACCACCATCTGGTGTCCAGCCGCTTGCCGCAGGTGCTTCCTCGGAGAGCTCGAGAACACCCTCTTCAAGTGCAGCATCCTGTCGTGTTGGTCTTCCAGCTTCACCACAATATCGCCCCAACGAGTCTCTTTCGCCAAGTCGCCGGTGAATTGCTGTTAACGTTTGCGGGTGTGGGTGGCGTCTTACTGGGTACCGTTCCTCATACAACCGTCGGGCTTCATGCGCATTACCGTCGGCTAGTCCACAAACAAAAACCATATCTCGTTGTTTTTCAAACGAATACTGCGCCGCCATGCTTAGTATAAGACTAAATCGCAGGTGACGTGTGTGTGTGTGCCCCGAAGCGAAGCTTACGTGTGAATGCCTCTGACGTGAGGCGGAGACAAACAGCAAGACCTGCTCGACACGTGTGCGTATCACGTTGGGGCAGTGACGGGGCGAGGGGCGTTTGTATGTGTCAACCGAAAACCATAGCGCTGTCCTTCAACCTACGAAAGGCAACAGGGCAATCCCACGGCCAATCTGAGCGCGTGGTGCCGTGTTTCCGTAGTTTAAAAATTGTGCGTTGTCGACCTACAAAACATTTGTAATTTTGGTTCCTGCTGGCATCAGCTATCCAAGGTTAAAATTTCGTGACACAATTTTTCTCCACCCTATACCGCACCGAGTGTCAACATTGTTAGCGCGTGTAAAAGGTGTATATATATCGAGTGTCAATATATATAACTTTTACACGCGCAAACAAAGTAACAAAGTTGACACTCGGCGCGGTGGCTTATGGGAGTGACCGTAAAGGCATTTTCCATTTACAGTCGCTCCCAACACCCATCGCGCCGAGTGTAAACCTTGTTTGCGGGGGCAATATATATACAGGGTGGTAATAAAAAAATGGGGGTTCCTATTTAAAAAAACGCAGTTGATATCCATTTGACCTATGGCAGCGCCATCTAGCGGGCCAACCATAGCGCCTTCTGGTTTCCCCCTTCAAGCTAGACAAGTTTCGTTCTTCGTAGTTTTTTCGTTTGATGCTTATTTGGTGAGATATTTGGCCCGGTCACGATCAGTGGACCACCCTATATATATATATATATATATATATATATATATATATATATATATATATATATATATATATATATACGGTGCAGCGCACTCGGGCTTCGCAGGCCTCACCTGCCAACGATGAAAAAATGTCTCTCACAAAGTTTCGTTCGGCGAGTACATCCGGCAGAAAGAGGACATTAAACAGTGGCAATCTAGCAGCACTGTAGCCACATGTGTGGTAACTCCCTTGTCAGCACGTATTAATCATGATGTACAGTAGGTGCTGCGGATAAAGATTTGGGTTAACATGCAGGAGGTTGATGGTTCGATCCTGGGTTGAGGCATACGTTTTTTATTTGGTAAATGTAGTCCAGGTGGTACCGTATCAGGCATCATAATCGTCAACAGAGATTGTAGAGGGTCCTCTAGAAAGGCTAGAGAGCTAATATTACATGTAGTATAAATGACAAGTACGAGCGTTGGAACTTTAATAGTGGCAACTATTTATTTACAGCTCGTAAAAAATACATATGTGTTCCAAAGGTTTACTGACCTTCAAAGTAGTCACCAACATTGTGTATAACCCTTTGTCAGCGATGTGGAAGTCGTGGGATACTCTTAGCAGTGCCAGTTGTGTTGACAGTTCGATCGGCGCGGCCTATTGCCCGACGAATTTGTAGCAGTTCTGAAGCGAATGCCGTGAAGTGGTTCCTTCAGTTTAGAAATCGAGTTGAACTTACGAGGGATTAAGTCAGGGGAGTGCAGTAGTGTGTGAATTCCTAAGCGATCAAACTGCTTAGGTCATCGGTCCCTAGACTTACACACTACTTAAACTAAATTATGCTAAGAACAACACACACACACACACACACACACACACACACACACACACACACACACACACCCATGCCCGAGGGAGAACTCGAACCTCCGGCGGGAGAGGCCGCGCAAGTGAGTTCCGAAGTGTTTAAGTGCTGATATTAAAATACAATAAATTGCTTTGAGAAGATTATTATTCAGCTTGTTAAGGTTTTATTCAGTCGACCCGTACTTGTGAAACGACATTTCTCGACTCTAAACTGGTGTATGTTGGAAGTTCCAGGAACTATGAACATTGGTCTTCCATGGGGTGTATGACAGCTTTTTGAGCTGGTTCTGTGTACAGTATGTGTAAAATTACTAGACGAACCATTTATATGAAAGAAAAACAACTAGACTAGATTGCGATTTTAAACTCCTTTCGGCGGTAGTTCATTAAATATCAATTTTTTTATCCGTTCTGTGGAATAAATGAAACATAAAATAGAGTACTTGCTCTGTAGAGGAAAATTATTAACTTAACTTCGTCCGAACCGGCCTCGGAAGGCCCAGCGGGACCGACCGACCGCCGTGTCATCCTCAGACGAGGGGCTTTACTGGATGCGGACGTGGGACATACCGCTCTCCCGTCATTTATCGGTTTTCGTGACCGGAGCCGCTACTTCTCATTCAGGTAGCTCCTGAATTGGCCTCACAAGGGCTGAGTGCAGCCCGCTTGCCAGCAGCGCTCGGCAGCCCCAGGCGGTCGGTCATCCATCCAGGTGCTAACCAAGCCCGACAGCGCTTAACTTCGATGGTCTGACGGGGACCGGTGTCGTCACAGCGACAAGGCCGTTGGCCCAGAGCAAAATTATCGCTTGCTGCTTGTTCGTGTACGTCCTTTTCGGGAAGTCAGTCTCAACAGTTTTCCAAGAATTATTTTTTTGTAGTATTTATTGTTTTTTAGCTGTCATATATATCTGATGAACTAGGATGAGCTACAAGAGCAAGTGGCTAAATGAAACAGACTCATTTGCGAGAAAAGAAGATTGTCGTCTGCATTGCATGCATAAACGCCTTCCGAATGCGACAGCTACAAACTTGTATTTGCAAGTTAGTTTGGTACGTGAGTACCTACAAACGCGGCAGCCTAAGGACGAAGTCATCGGTCTATTAAATTGTCTGAAGGCTTAATAAATGCAAGTACTGAATAAAATGTGCGCCGATTTATCTCGGAGATGATTCTAGATCACCAATTGAGGTATTCGATGTTGAAGCTTGTTGCATATGTAAGACAGTTTCACAGCCACAGCAGCAGTACTAGTTTTGAACTGGTAATTTAGCTTCTTGAGTACAATCAAATTTATTAGATATAGGAACCCATTGTAGCGCGTTCTCCATGCTCGAAGGATAAAGTTGTTACTCATGCATTTTGTAATCAATTTTAAGTAACAAAGTCTGTACCAGCAGAGGTGGCTGATTCCCCAGAACTTGAACAATGACGGTTAGACAGAGTTGTACCTTTTTTCAAACTTATCAGAGTTCAGAATAGTATCAGCTATGACTGTTGCAATGGAGAAACGGATTTTTTTGCCTAAGATGTAAGGGTGGCAAGCGCCAAACAATTATAAATTACTGTTGCAGTAACTCTCATTTCTTTAGCCTGGACGACTTTAGTAAATAACTTCCGTAGTGATACACTGTTTTACTGACTGTTGGAGAACTCAATTTCTATTTACTTCTTTAGTTTTAACTAAAGTACTAACGCCTTTTTACTAAAGAAGTAAGCAAATTCGGCATACTGCAAGCACGTGCGTTTCATTTCCTCTTGGAAGATACTGATTGTCGGCGGACAATATTGCCTCACCCTTTGACAACAATATCGCGTTTCCGTAATAAGTGGTAGAAAGGATATCAAAAGATACTTGCTATTAATTGACGAATCTATTGTTCAGTCCTTAACACCCCCCCCCCCCCCCCTCTCTACAGCTACTACCGTCCATTGTTGGTGGGTGACATATGCTTAAGCGGGACCATACACTTTCTTTTTCAGCTTGAGATTCGAGCTAACAGCAACATTGAAGTAGTCAAGGACAATTTAACTATTAAGAAACGAACGCTAAAAAAAACATACCACTAAGTGGAATAGAGCGGTTTGCTGAAATAATGTAAAGGTACATTGTTGTTGTTGTTGTGGTCTTCAGTCCTGAGACTGGTTTGATGCAGCTCTCCATGCTACTCTATCCTGTGCAAGCTTTTTCATCTCCCAGTACCTACTGCAACCTACATCCTTCTGAATCTGCTTAGTGTATTCATCTCTTGGTCTCCCCCTACGATTTTTACCCTCCACACTGCCCTCCAATACTAAATTGGTGATACCTTGATGCCTCAGAACATGTCCTACCAACCGATCCCTTCTTCTGGTCAGGTTGTGCCACAAACTTCTCTTCTCCCCAATCCTATTCAATACTTCCTCATTAGTTATGTGATCTACCCATCTAATCTTCAGCATTCTTCTGTAGCACCACATTTCGAAAGCTTCTATTCTCTTCTTGTCCAAACTATTTATCGTCCATGTTTCACTTCCATACATGGCTACACTCCATACGAATACTTTCAGAAATGACTTCCTGACACTTAAATCAATACTGGATGTTAACAAATTTCTCTTCTTCAGAAACGCTTTCCTTGCCATTGCCAGCCTACATTTTATATCCTCTCTACTTCGACCATCATCAGTTATTTTGCTCCCCAAATAGCAAAACTCCTTTACTACTTTAAGTGCCTCATTTCCTAATCTAATTCCCTCAGCATCACCCGACTTAATTAGACTACATTCCATTATCCTTGTTTTGCTTTTGTTGATGTTCATCTTATATCCTCCTTTCAAGACACTGTCCATTCCATTCAACTGCTCTTCCAAGTCCTTTGCTGTCTCTGACAGAATTACAATGTCATCGGCGAACCTCAAAGTTTTTATTTCTTCTCCATGAATTTTAATACCTACTCCGAATTTTTCTTTTGTTTCCTTTACTGCTTGCTCAATATACAGATTGAACAACATCGGGGAGAGGCTATAACCCTGTCTTACTCCCTTCCCAACCACTGCTTCCCTTTCATGTCCCTCGACTCTTATAACTGCCATCTGGTTTCTGTACAAATTGTAAATAGCCTTTCGCTCCCTGTATTTTACCCCTGCCACCTTTAGAATTTGAAAGAGAGTATTCCAGTCAACATTGTCAAAAGCTTTCTCTAAGTCTACAAATGCTAGAAACGTAGGTTTGCCTTTCCTTAATCTTTCTTCTAAGATAAGTCGTAAGGTCAGTATTGCCTCACGTGTTCCAGTGTTTCTACGGAATCCAAACTGATCTTCCCCGAGGTTGGCTTCTACTAGTTTTTCCATTCGTCTGTAAAGAATTCGTGTTAGTATTTTGCAGCTGTGACTTATTAAGCTGATAGTTCGGTAATTTTCACATCTGTCAACACCTGCTTTCTTTGGGATTGGAATTATTATATTCTTCTTGAAGTCTGAGGGTATTTCGCCTGTTTCATACATCTTGCTCACCAGATGGTAGAGTTTTGTCAGCACTGGCTCTCCCACGGCCGTCAGTAGTTCCAATGGAATATTGTCTACTCCGGGGGCCTTGTTTCGACTCAGGTCTTTCAGTGCTCTGTCAAACTCTTCACGCAGTATCATATCTCCCATTTCATCTTCATCTACATCCTCTTCCATTTCCATAATATTGTCCTCAAGTACATCGCCCTTGTATAGACCCTCTATATACTCCTTCCACCTTTCTGCTTTCCCTTCTTTGCTTAGAGCTGGGTTTCCATCTGAGCTCTTGATATTCATACAGGTGGTTCTCTTATCTCCAAAGGTCTCTTTAATTTTCCTGTAGGCGGTATCTATCTTACCCCTAGTGAGATAGGCCTCTACATCCTTACATTTGTCCTCTAGCCATCCCTGCTTAGCCATTTTGCACTTCCTGTCGATCTCATTTTTGAGACGTTTGTATTCCTTTTTGCCTGTTTCACTTACTGCATTTTTATATTTTCTCCTTTCATCAATTAAATTCAATATTTCTTCTGTTACCCAAGGATTTCTATTAGCCCTCGTCTTTTTACCTACTTGATCCTCTGCTGCCTTCACTACTTCATCCCTCAAAGCTACCCATTCTTCTTCTACTGTATTTATTTCCCCCATTCCTGTCAATTGCTCCCTTATGCTCTCCCTGAATCTCTGTACAACCTCTGGTTCTTTTAGTTTATCCAGGTCCCATCTCCTTAAATTCCCACCTTTTTGCAGTTTCTTCAGTTTTAATCTACAGGTCATAACCAATAGATTGTGGTCAGAGTCCACATCTGCCCCTGGAAATGTCTTACAATTTAAAACCTGGTTCCTAAATCTCTGTCTTACCATTATATAATCTATCTGATACCTTTTAGTATCTCCAGGGTTCTTCCATGTATACAACCTTCTTTCATGATTCTTAAACCAAGTGTTAGTTATGATTATGTTGTGCTCTGTGCAAAATTCGACCAGGCGGCTTCCTCTTTCATTTCTGTCCCCCAATCCATATTCACCTACTATGTTTCCTTCTCTCCCTTTTCCTACACTCGAATTCCAGTCACCCATGACTATTAAATTTTCGTCTCCCTTCACAATCTGAATAATTTCTTTTATTTCATCATACATTTCTTCAATTTCTTCGTCATCTGCAGAGCTAGTTGGCGTATAAACTTGTAGTACTGTAGTAGGCGTGGGCTTCGTATCTATCTTGGCCACAATAATGCGTTCACTATGCTGTTTGTAGTAGCTTACCCGCATTCCTATTTTCCTATTCATTATTAAACCTACTCCTGCATTACCCCTATTTGATTTTGTGTTTATAACCCTGTAGTCACCTGACCAGAAGTCTTGTTCCTCCTGCCACCGAACTTCACTAATTCCCACTATATCTAACTTCAACCTATCCATTTCCCTTTTTAAATTTTCTAACCTACCTGCCCGATTAAGGGATCTGACATTCCACGCTCCGATCCGTAGAACGCCAGTTTTCTTTCTCCTGATAACGACATCCTCTTGAGTAATCCCCGCCCGGAGATCCGAATGGGGGACTATTTTACCTCCGGAATATTTTACCCAAGAGGACGCCATCATCATGTAATCATACAGTAAAGCTGCATGCCCTCGGGAAAAATTACGGCTGTAGTTTCCCCTTGCTTTCAGCCGTTCGCAGTACCAGCACAGCAAGACCGTTTTGGTTATTGTTACAAGGCCAGATCAGTCAATCATCCAGACTGTTGCCCTTGCAACTACTGAAAAGGCTGCTGCCCCTCTTCAGGAACCACACGTTTGTCTGGCCTCTCAACAGATACCCCTCCGTTGTGGTTGCACCTACGGAACGGCTATCTGTATCGCTGAGGCACGCAAGCCTCCCCACCAACGGCAAGGTCCATGGTTCATGGGGGGGAAAGGTACATAACTACCGTTAAATCTAAAATGAACGATCACAATTTGCTAAAAAGGAAAAAAAGATTCATGGGAGTAAATAAACGTTGAATACAATGTAGAAGCTCTTACACAAAGGCCACAGGAGGAGCTTAAAGCAACTAAAGTCTATTCACCGAGAGCTGGGACGAAACATAAACAGTGTCACGTGAGCGACTACGCTCGTTTCCAGAGAAAGCATTCGGTGTTCACGTGGTACGTAGGGGTGTGGAAAATCCTTGGCGCACGCTTTGCAGCTGGCGGCGTTCGGCTGGCTGCCGAGCTGTCAGAGCGGACCCTGAGAAACCTGGGCAACAATGTACGAAATAAGTTTAACAATAATGTTAAATTAATGTTAAACTGAGTTCATTCTGTCGAAGCAGATTTAGTTTCATTCAGGTTGCCAACAAAACGCTCCATTCAAACACAATTAATTGTTAATTTTAATAACAATACCAGTAATAATAATGATAAAGGACGAAACAAGGTTCACTCTGTCGAACTTGAACTGTTTTCATTGAGGTTTATAACAAACCGCTCCTCTCTCCTCTATAATGCAGTCTCATTTTCCATCTTTGAGCTTCCACTTCTTCTGCGACATGGAGGACGCACTTGTTCCAATCCTCTGCAGTCACTGTTCTTACTGCTTCTTCTAGCAGTACTTTAACTTCCGCGACTTTGTATGTTTTGTTTTTCGCTGCAACATAGCCTTTGATTCTGGCCCACACTAACTCGATGGCGTTTAATTCACAGTGGTACGGAGGAATTCTGAGAACAGTTTTCCCTGCATTCTTCTCCATTTCATCTATTGCGCATTCGTTGGGCGCTGTTCTGTGATTTTTAGCTATATCTAAAAGTTCTTTCTTCAACATACCGTCTTTGAAATCGATGTTTTTAGATTTTAGCCACTCTGATATTTCGTGCTTATTGGAATTCGCATTGGGAACTTTCTCTTTGCTCCGAGAATGGTACGGCGCGTTATCAAGAACAATAACTGCATTTCCCTGAAGCCGAGGAAGAACATCTTGAAACCACTTCTCGAAGGTTTCGGCGCACATCTCATGATAATCTCCACTTTTCTTGGATTCGAAAGTCCACAAACATCCTTCAACCAACCCTGCTTTGCTGCCAATGTGTGCGATAATCAGACGTTTCCATTTACCTGATGGGCCCTTGCTTCCGGTGGATAATCCGGACAGAAACGCTTGTTTTGAGGAAGTTATAGTGTCATCTACCCAGACGTAACTTCGGGTATGTCCTGCGTTCACCCACGTCTCATCCAAATAGAAAATAGGTCTGCCCTCATCTCTCAACCGTTTAATCGTTCGAAGATAACGCCGCCTCCATAAAATGATGTCATCCTTGTCTATTAGCATGCTATCGCGCACGCGCCGGACACATTTGAAATTCATTTCTCTCAATAACTTATAAAAGTAGTTCTCCGAAAATTGCCCAGATCTGCATCTTCGTTCACGACTGTAAGCACTTGACAATTCGTTACGAAAAAAAAACTCATGTACTTTTCTTCGTATCGCATTTCTATCAGTCATCAACACTTTCAGAATGTTTCTGTCGTAATTTTCCTTTCTTGGGAGACTTCAAAGAGTGTGTGACCTTGTACTCACTTATCACACGATACACTGAAGAACGTCCAACACCTGTAGCTGCAGCTGTTTTCGAAACAATGTCACTCACCGACTGCTCTGGATGTATCAGTTCCGTTTTATACACATTAAGCACCATGTGCTTCTCAGAAGAACTTAATGATTTCTTCTTTGCTCGCTCCTTTGGTGGACTCAGAACTGACACGTTGACCTCGCTCGCTGAATCCGTGGATGACTAAATGAGGACAGCCGTATGTGATGCTAATGAAATAAGTGAATATATAAAATAAGAAACCATGCGATGCTATTGGATGCGCACATAAACAATGAATGCTCAGCGTGACTACAAACACATATACTTACTCTAATAACCAACAACTAGTCTTTCAAGCGTCTTTACAGATGAACTTAAGATATCGTGAAATCGCCGCTGTACAACACCCACTGACGAGCTCACACCTGCAACTGAGACGGCCGCACTGACTGAGCGCCGCGCCTGCGAGCCGCACAATGCACCGCTCGTAAAGGACAAACGGTCGCACCCATCGCATGCCAACAAATTACAAAATTAAATTCAAACCATGCTGAAAGTTTTCTCGCTTACACCCCCACAAAAAAATTTAAAGGGGAAAAGTTTGTCGCTTACTATATTTCGGATGATGATTTGGTAAAAGTTCTGCATCGGACGTGAGATTTTAATTTATTACTTCACTATTACTACCTCTATTGAGCAGAAAATTTGCAGACGTCATCAACATATAGTACTGAAGGCACTTATAAAATTGTTTTGCTGTGTGACACACACTTTAGAAGATATGGCGTGATAAATATAGAGTAACGCGAAAAAACAACTTTTCCTGAAAGCTTAAATATTTCTCTTTTTCAGTGACAATAAATTTTAATGTAATGTAAAAAAAGGTGTCGGAAGGTAGTTCTCGGATCATTTTATCATGTTCAGGTGCCAAATTATAAAAAAAACATGACTTTCATTTTTTAATTTCTGACGCCCCTGCTTGTACACCCCTCGACGGCAGCGGTGTTGTCACGCGCCTTGCCGTGTTTACAGTACGTCTCTTGTTTTGGTGAATGGAGTATAGGAAGGATTTGAAAGCGAAGCAAAGAAAATGAAACCTAAATCTTGTCGAGGACATTCCAAACTGGCAGTGGAGTAACTGAAAAATGTTCAAGTGTGTGTGTGAATTCCTAAGGGACCAAACTGCTGTGGTACTCGGTCGCTAGTCTTACGCACTACTTAAACTAACTTATGCTAACAACAACACACACATCCATGCCCGAGGGAGGACTCGAACGTCCGGTAATCTCTGTGAAGTAATTAGTCGAGTCCATTAGTACGAAATGCCACTATGCATAGCCTTCATTGACTTCGGAAAAGCCTTTGATTCTGTCAGCCACACTGCAGTCACACAGGCACTGGCCGAGCAAGGAGTGGAAACAAAATGTCTAAACATATTGTGCTACATTTATGACACGTCTGTAGAATCTATCAACATAGGAAAAAACAAGTGCGAATTTCCCATTGGAAAAGGAGTAAAGCAGGGCGAACCTATATCCCCGAAGTTATTTATAGGAATTCACGAGATGGCTATGTAGATAATTATATGGAACAACATAGGAAAAGGATAAATGCTAAAAGACTAACCCACCTGATATTTGCTGACGATATAGTGGTTCTAGCTAACAGTAAGATGGAAATGCAGTCCTCTATAAGAGACTTAACAGATTGTTGTCAGGAAGTTGGACTTGAAATAAATCACTCTAAAACTGAGGTTATGCATAATAGTGGGTGGCTGCAGCACGTGTAACACTGAACGGCAGCATCCTAAACAGTGTTACAGAATACGTTTACCTGGGGCAATTAATTGACGCAAAAGGGGATTTGAAACCGGAAATTTTTCGTCGAATTAAACTGGGTTGGAGGGCTTACGGAAGGAATGCAACAATTTTCAACTCTAACATGCCAGTCTACTTAAAGAAGACAGTTTTTGATCAGTGTGCCCTACCGGTTTTAACGTACGGGTGTGAAACTTGGACTTTAAATGAATTTCTCAAAACGAAACTTAGAACTGCTCAGAGAGCTATGGAAGGAAGGAAACTAGGCAAAAACTTACTGCTAGGTAGTAGTAACACGAATTCTTTACAGACGAATGGAAAAACTGGTAAAAGCCGACGTCGAGGGAGATGAGTTTGGCTTCTGTAGAAATGGTGAAACACGTGAGGCCATAGTGACCCTACGACTTATCTGAGAAGATAGGTTAAGGAGAGGCAAAATTATCTTTATAGCATTTGTAGACATAGAGAAAACTTTTGACAATGTTGACTGGAATACTCTCTTTCAAATTCTAAAGATGGCAGGAGTAAAATACAGGGAACGAAAGGCTATTTACAATTTGTACAGAAACTAGATGGCAGTTATAAGAGTTGAAGGGCATGAAAAGGAAGCAGTGGTTGAGAAGGGAGTATGAAACGGTTGTAGCCTATCCCCGACGTTATTCAATCTGTATATTGAGAAGAAAAAAAAGATTGGTGTAGGAATTAAAAGCCAGGAGAAAAAATAAAATCTTTGAGGTTTGCCGACGACATTGTAATTCTGTCAGTGACAGCGAAGGACCTGGAAGAGTAGTTGAACGGAATGGACAGTGTCTTGAGAGGAGGATATGAGATGAACATCAGCAAAAGCAAAACGAGGATAATGGAGTGTGTCGAATTAAATCAGGTGATGGTGACGGAATTAGATTAGGGAATGAGATGCTTAAAGTAGTAAATGAGTTTTGCTATTTGGGGAGCAAAATAACTGATGATGGTCGAAGTAGAGAGGATATAAAATGTAGACTGGCGATGGCAAGGAAAGCGTTTCTGAAGAAGAGAAATTTGTTAACATTGAGTATAAATTTAAGTGTAAGGAAGTCGTTTCTGAAAGTATTTGTATGGAGTGTATATGGAAGTGAAACATGGACGATAAATAGTTTAGACAAGAAGAGAATAGAAGCTTTCGATATGTGGTGATACAGAAGAATGCTGAAGAGTGAATGGGTAGATCACGTAACTAATGAGGAGGTACTGAATAGATTTGAGGAGAAGAGGAATTTGTGGCACAGCTTGGCTAGAAGAAGGGATCAGGTGGTACGACATGTTCTGAGGCATCAAGGGATCACAAATTTAGCATTGGAGGGAAGTGTGGAGGATAAAAGTCGTAGAGGGAGACCAAGAGATGAATACACTAAGCAAATTCACAAGGATGTAGGTTGCAGCAGTTATTGAGATATGAAGAGGCTTGCACAGGATATAGTAGATGGAGAGCTGCATCAAATCAGTGTCTGGATTGAAAATCACAGCCGCAACACTCCAGTGTCAAATACGTGCTGTGTTAAAAATTTGTTTTCATTTTAGATAATAATTATCCGTTATTTAGCCTTAACATGTGTGAAAGTTGTCAATGGATTTTAAACATATTGTTGAGTATATATTTGTTATTTAAATTATATATAAACTTTTTGCCTTTCTCTTTGCTTGCGTTCACTGTCACATATATGGTATACACCTGCTGCTCCCCTCTCTCGGTCAGTCTCCCCTCCCCCCTCTTCCTCTCTGCTCAGTCGTGCCCGTCTGCTTGCACACCAGCTTGAGTGCATTCCTATACTACCTGCTCAGCACGCCAGTCCTGTAGGGTAGCTGAGATATGAGGCGTTACGAAACTTCTGTACTCGCACCGCCACCACTTCCGAGCAAACCGACGAGGAAGCGGGTTAATATTGCATTGTCATGCAGTTCTCAGCCATGTTTAAAATCTCTAGTCTGTAGCTCTTTGCAAAGTTACTTTAAAATCGACTGAAAAATTCGTAACTAACCTACAGACAGAGAAGAAAGCGAGCCATATCACTAAAGTCGATTTGCAGTAGGGGTTTGGAACATATACTGTGTTCGAACATTATAAATTACCTCGGAGAACACTATTTATTGACATATAGTCAGCACGGATTTAGAAAATATCGTTCTTGTGAAACAACTAGCTTTTTGTACTGAAGAAGTAATGAGTACTATCGACAGAGAATGTAAAATTGATTCCATAGTTTTAGATTTCCAAAAGGCTTTCGACATCGTTCCTGACAAGCGTCTTCTAACCAAACTGCGTGCCTACGGAATACCGCCTCAGTTGTGCGACTGGATTCGTGAGTTCCTGTATGGAAGGTCACAGTTCGTAGTAATAGACGGAAAGTCATCGAGTAAAAAAGTAATAGCCGGCGTTCCCGAAGGAAGTGTTATAGGCCCTCTATTGTTACTGATGTATATTAACGACACAGGAGACAATCTGAGAAGCCGTCTTAGATTGTTTGCAGATGATGCTGTGATTTACCGTCTTGTAAAGTCATCAGATGATCAAAACGACTAGCAAAATGATTTAGATAAGACATCTGTATGGTGCGCAAAGTGGCAATTGACCCTGAGTAAGGAAAAGTGTGAAGTTGTTCACATCAGCAGTAAAAGAAATCAGCTAAATTTCGATTACGCAATAAGTCACACAAATCTGAGGGCTGTAAATTCAACTAAATACTTAGGGATTATAATTACAAATAACGTAAATTGGAACGATCACATAGATAATGTTGTGGGTAGAGCAAACCAAAGACTGCAGTTCACTGGCAGAACACTTAGAAGGTGCAACAGGTCTGCTAAAGAGACTGCTTACACCACGCTTTTCCGCCCTATTCTGGAGTATTGCTGTGCGGTGCATCTGGTGGGACTGACGGATGACATCGAAAAAGTTGAAAGAAGGCCAGCTCGTTTTGAATTATCGCGAAATAGGGGAGGTAGTGCCACAGATACGATTCGTGAATTGGAGGGGCAGTCATTAAAACAAAGGCGTCTTTCGTTGCGACGGGATCTTCTCATGAAATTTCAATCACGTGTTTTCTCGCCCGATTGCGAAAACATTCTGTTGGCACCCACCTACATAGGGAGAAATGGTCATGACGATAAAATAAGAGAAATCTGGGCTCGCACAGAAAAATTTGAGTGCTCGTTTTTCCCGCGTGCCGTTCGAGAGTGGAACGGTAGAGAGGCAGCTTGAAAGTGGTTCATTGAACCCTCTGGCAGGCACTTTATTGTGAATAGCAGGGTAATCACGTAGATGTAGATGTAGAATAAAGACTTGTTAAAATGAGCACAGCGAATGAAAACCACCTGTTTTTGGATGACGGATGAAAATGAAAGAGTAGGCTACTTTGTGAAGCTCTGCTAATTAAAGATGTCGGTTTGAAGGAAGTGTGCGCCTCTCTGCTGACGGCCAGTGTGCGGCGCGGTGTGTTCGCAGAGATGAGCCAGCAGACGACGCCGGCCGAGCTGCCCGTGGTGGGGGACCCGTTCTCGGACGTGGCGCTGGAGCTGGTGTTCCCGCGGCTGGAGCCCGTCTTCATCCTGAACGGCAAGAGGCTGCAGCTGCTGCGGCCGCTCGACAGGGACCGCGACAACCTGTCGCACATCGTCTTCCAGGTGGGTCCGGTGGGCGGCCAGGCCAGGCTGGCCCGCGCTGTCCGCCGTACACTGCCAGCCGCCGAGTGTGGCTCGTGGCGCGTAGTGGCATGCAGGGTGGCAAAATTAATATTTATCGGTGTTTTATATAATTTTTGACCGACTTAAAAACCTTAAATGCTGTCATAATCTACTTATAACTATGAGGGTTGGACAAAACTGTGGAAACACCAAATACACAAAACATTATCGTGCCTAATACGGCGCAGGAACCCTGTCGCCATTCAAAACAGCTCCCAGTCGTCTCGAAATGCATAGACACAGGTCGTGTATGCTTTTCAGGAGAGTAGTATACCATTCTTCCTGTAAAATGGTGACAATTGAGTAACAGTGACAGAGGTGGATAGTGATCACGTACACTTCTCTCCAAAGTAGAGCACAAAAGCACAATATCACTGAGGTCTGGTGACTGCGGTGTCCGAGGCAGATGCGGCAATTGATCTTCGTGATCCGGACGATGAGAGCTGTGTAACACGGGCGCTGTTGTCTTGGAACACAGCTTCACCATTGGGGAGCAAACGTTGTACCGTGGGACGAACCCTGCAATCTGCACCTCCCTCATTTGTTGATTGTCACTGACTTCGTGTCCTCCCCCTGTAGATGAGTGGTCAGCGCGACAGAATGTCAATCCTAAGGGCGCGGGTTCGATTCCCGGCTGGTTCAGAGGTTTTTCTCTGCTCAGTGACTGGGTGTTGTGTTGCCCTAATCGTCATCATTTCATCGACGCGCAAGTCGCCGAAGTGGCGTCAAATCGAAAGACTTGCACTCGGCGAGCGGCCTACCCGACGGGAGGCCCTCGTCACACCACATTTACATTTTACTAACCTCATAATACACTCTTTTAACAAGCTTTGTGAGGAGCAACATTTACAACAAACCTTTTTACTTATGTTCCTTTCTTGCAGTTGGCCCCAGCTCTTCACGTCAAGGGGTTGATTCTTGAAGCTGAAATTTTTGTATCACAGGTTCTTATGGTTCCAATTGACGTAATAACTTCTGAATAACTGCCTGAATAGTTAATTTTATTCTCTCACATTTTTGTGTATCACACTCTTACAAATTCCACTTCAAAACCGAAAACTACATTGTCATTGCCAGAAATAAAAACGCGGCCGGTCACATCACAGGAATGCCCACTACTAATCCATTCTGCAGTACTAACAATATTTCAAAGAGATTACAAATTTGTTGAGAAATGAAATTTCACCAATTTATATCATTACTTTATAAATGAATCCAGACGTAAACGTGCAATTATTAATAGGAATTTTAAGTGCGCCAGATATTTCGTAATTTCAAATGTTTCAAAAAGAAAGTAATTTTAACTTTACTTATCGATTGTAACAACGAAATTAAAGTAATTGCTTTTTATACATTTTAGCGTGAAATATGGTACATCGCACACAAAATCATACGCAATTCCTTTAGAAAAACAGTTGAGATAATATTAACCTGTTTAAAAATTCGTATATATTATTTGATATCACCTACTTCTGTTGAGGAAAGGCAATGCTAGAGGAGGGTGTCCCATTACAACCCGAACAACCAAAATGCAGACACTGCCCCTGGCAGTTATGCGACACTGCAGAGCACCCGTGGGGCCCGTGGAAGAGCCCAACATGGCTGCGCAGTCATCACACGAGACACCAACCCGTCAGCTGAGTGGTCAGCGCTCTCTGGCTGCCGTGCGGAGGACACGGGTGCGATTCCCGGCGGGTCGGAGATTTTCTGCACCCGGGGGACTGGCTTTTGCCTTGTCCTTGCCATCATTTCATCATCATCGACACGTGAGTCGTGCAGCGTGGTGTCGACTGAAGAGACTTGGCAACTCTGCGGCCAAGCTTTTTGGCCATCAGTGGCATTTTTTCATCATTGAACCTTCACCGTGACCTACTCTTGGGACGTAGACTCGTCCAGAAGTTGGAAACAGTGTGGAACAAGACTCATTCGACGAAATGGCTTTCTTCCATTGCTGCACAGTCCAGGTTTTATGGTTCCGACTCGACGTTTTACTGTTACGCGCATTTACATCACTGCTGTCTCCCTGATTAGCTGAGTGGTCACGTGCTTGCCTACCGCGCAGCGGGCCCGGGTTCGATTCCGGCCGGGCTGGAGATTTTCTCCGCTCGTGGATTGGGTGTTGTGTTGTGCTTATCATCATTTCATCCTCGTCACCAGCACGCGAGTTGCCCAATATGGCGCCGACTGAAACAAGATAGCATACGGCGGCCTAACTTCCCCGGATGGGGTATCCCGGCCGGGAATGCCATGGGACCATTTTTTCACATCACTGCTGAGTCGGTTTGGAATTCAAGTTCGCCCTGCAGTTCCCATCTTGTGGAGCTCCCTTCGTGTTGTTTTGTTGGTGAAAGGGTTCGATGTATGACATTCGGTTTTGCGATGACTTCTGCATACCTCGTGTTCTTGTTTTTTGCCACAATACTCTTCAGTGATCGTCCGTCACGATCAGTCAACACACACTTTAGTCCAGGGATGAAGTTTTTCCGCGTTAAATATCCTCGATACGGTGGCTCGTGAAGCACCAAACACCCACTTTACGAGCAGCAACAATTTGCGCACGTTCGAAATCATTTAGCTGCGACGTAACTGTATGTATGTCCGAGCATGCATTTCTCGCCAACCCTTATATAATCGAACACAGTAAGACAAGTCATATTGCTGGGAACTTCGTATAAATGACAAGGCGCCACTACTCACAGCGCGCAAAAATTAAGAATATTCCAGAATGAAATTTCCACCCTGCAGCCGAGTGTGCGCTGATATGAAACTTCCTGGCAGATTAAAACTGTATGCCGGATTGAGACTCAAACTCGGGATGTTTGCCTTTCGTGGGCAAGTGCTCTACCGACTGACCTACCCAAGCACTGTTCCGGACGCCTCCTCACAGCTTTAATTCCGCCAGTAGCTCGTCCCCTACCTTCGTTCTGCAAGTTTCGCAGGCGAGCGTCTGTGAAGTTTGGAAAGTAGAAGTCGAGGTTCCGGCAGAATTACAGCTGTGAGGGAGGAGGCGTCCGGAACAGTGCAGTGCTCGGGTAGGTCAGTCGGTAGAGCACTAGACCCCGAAATACAAAGGTCCCGAGTTCGAGTCTCGCTCCGAGACACAGTTTTAATCTGCCAGGAAGTTTCACTAAGAATATTCATCCACTATCTTAGAATGGTGCACTAAGCAATTTCCAACAAACGTTACAGCTCAAATCTTTACGAAACTTTTTCTCCCTGATACCCACCCACAAAATGATGAAAGGAGAAAAGTTTATTATTTACTTCATCTTCGCTACTCGTACAGTAAAACTGCCACATCAGGGATGCTTTTAATATATTACTTCCTTATAACTATATTTGCAACACATTTTGCAGACAGTATTTGCATGTACCAGTTGAGTGTGTCTGCAAAATTACATGATTGTACAACACATAGCTGAGGTCTTAAACATTGAGAAGCGTGAAAAGCTAGCTTTGCTTAAAATGGAGAGCAAATCACTCGACTATACTCGTGGGGTGTCTGATGGTGAGAGTACTTAGCGACATACAACAAACTTTAAACATGACGTCAGACCTTTTCTAAACTTCTTTTCGCCTACAGTTTAACGTCTGATATGTAAGATATATGTAATATATGTTTGTAAAGTAACTAGACCTTTGAATCTGTTTCATACATGGGAGCTCGAATCATGAAAGAACTGAGGGCGGAGAATAGCGCTGTTTGCGATACTCTGGCGAAAAGTCACGAGAACTAGTCCAATACCGCGAGTGCCACGGTATACAGGAAATGTGCAATACCACTGATGCCGCCGCTGCTACTGTTGCTTGACTGAGGTCCAGATTAAGAATGACAGAAGATTGTGGAGTGGCACATTGCGGCAGTGGGGAAGACACCTTTCGTTGGTTCGTAACTTACTATCATTAAATTGATAGTTATCACTTTACACTTAAAAGTATTCGGACAACTCGGTAAACATGAACACAAGTCCCCTACTAGGCTGACATCTTGCCCATACATTCTGCTAATTTGACAGTTATTGACTATTAATTGCATTGTCATGACAGTTGTTGCCCATTAGCTGTACCATAAATAAATCCGTAAGAGTACGGAGGGGTGAACAGCGCGTTGCAAGGCATCCCACATATGCTCAATAATGTTCATGTCTGTGGAGTTTGGTGGCCAGCGGAAGTGTTGGAACTCGGGAAGAGTGTTCCTGGAGCCACTCTGTCGCGATTCTGGACGTGTGGGGTATCGCATTGTCCTGCTGGAATTGCCCCAAGTCCGTCAGAATGCACAACGAACATGAACGGATGCAGTATGCTTACGTACGTGTGACCTGTCAGTGTCGTATCTAGATGTATCCGGAGTCCCATCACTCCAAATGCACATACCCCACGCGTTACAGAACCTTTTCCAGCTTGAACATTCCCCTGCTGACGCGCAGGGTCCATGGATTCATGAGGTTGTCTCCATACCCGTGCACGTCCATGCGCTCGATACAATTTGAAACGAGACTCGTCCGACCAGGCAACATGTCTTCCCGTCATCAACAGTCTAATGTAAAGCTTTGTTTCGTGGAATCATCAAGTTTACACGAGTGGGCCTTCGTCTCCGAAAGCCCACATCGATGATGTTTCGTTGAATGGTTCGCACACTGAAACTTGTTGATTGCCCAGTTTTGAAATCTGCAGCAATTTGCGGAAGGTTGCACTTCTGTCACGTCGAACAATTCTCTTCAGTCGTCGTTGGTCCCGTTCTTGCAGGATCTTTTTCCGGCCGCAGCGTTGTCGGACATTTGATGCTTTACCGGATTCCTGATATTCGCAATAAGCTCGTGAAATGTTCGTATGTGAAAATCCACACTTAATCGCTGTCTCGGAGAATCTGTGCCCATCGCTCGTGCACCGACTATAACGCCACGTTCAATCTCACTTAAATCTTGATAAGCTGCCATTGTAGCAGCAGTAACCGATCTAACAGCTGCGCCATACAGTTGTCTCACACAGGCGTTGCCGACCGCAGCGCCGTATTCTGCCCGTTTACATATTCTCTGTATTTGAATATGCATGCCTATACCAGTTTCTTTGGCGCTTCAGTATAGAAGCGACGTGTATTATAGTATTTTTCAAGAACTGTATTAATTCTTCCTATTAGTTCGTTAATTACCTGGCATTCGACGCGTCCACTGTCAGTGTTCTTGAGGTCAATTTCACTTGTCTTTTCCGTAATTACAGTATGTCCATCCCATATGTAGAGCACAGGAAATGAACGTGCTTTGTGCACTTTATAAAAATGTCCACGAGAACAAAAGTTTTAAATCAAATTTCATGGGTACTAAGGGATAAAATTAATGAATACTAAAATCATTCCAAAGTATATTTACAGTCATTATAATTAACATGAGATCTTACATAAATAAATAAATTGTAGTTTCATTGTTGTTTAGAATAAAATGTACTGTTTATGTTTCAGCCTTTAAAAAATGTCACTTATAATCGTTCGGTTTGCTGCTTGAATAAGCTACACTATAAGAGTGCTCTCATAATAGGATTGCTGCTAATTATAGAAAGTGCAATGCCTATTTTCGTTTTCTTGGAGTCTTCTACAGTGTTCTTGTAAATATTTTTGCTTGTAATTTCTTCTTTTCTTTTCCTGCTGTGTTCTCCACTTGCGTATCAAAGTAAATTGTGCTTCTGAAAATCTAACAAAGTAGTGCATCATATGTTACGCGAAATAAGAAAGCAAAATACACATGTACACCAGTATAATATTACAGATGAAATAACAGAATTAATCTACATACAAGGTGTACAACTTTGCTTCCGGCGTTTTTTCTCCAACATTTGAGGCTTTAATGAAACAAATTGGTTACACATGTATCATTCAAACTATTTTCCATCGCTGGCCACTAATTTCTCCCATCTTTCGGACAGTGTACGAATCCCGCGTCGAAAAAATTGTTCATCTTTTGAAGCGATCCACGAATCGATACAATTTGTGACTTCTTCATGAGATCGGAAGTGTTGGTCAGCCAGGCCAGGCGCCATTGATCTAAACAGGTGATAGTCAGAGGGAGCAATGTCTCGAGAATCCGGCGGGTAGGTTAGGACTTCACATTTTAAAGTTTCCAAGTACGTTTTGACCTCTTTTGCAACGTGGGGTCGAGCGTTGTCGAGCTGCAAAATCGCTTTATCAGGCCTCTCGTTGTATTGCGCCCGTTTGTCTTTTGATGCTCTGCTCAAACGCATTAATTGCGTTCGATAACGAGCACCTGTGGTTGTTTCACTTGGTTTTAACACCTCACAGTACACGACGCCGAGCTGGTCGTACCGAAAGCAGAGCATGATCTTGGAGCCGTGAATATTTGGTTTGGCCGTCGACGTGGAAGCATGGCCGGAATATCCCAATGACTTTTTGCGTTTAGGTTATCGTAATGAACCCATTTTTCGTCCCCGGTCACAATGCGATGGAGAAATCGCTTCCATGTTTGCCTCTGAAGCAACTGTTCACAAACGCCGTTCAACGTCTCTTAGTTTCAGCTCACACGAGACCCAAGTTCCTTCCTTCTGAATCATGCCCATAGCCTTGAGCTGTTTTGAAATGGCTTGCTGTGTCACTCCCACTAATCGTGCCAATTCCTCTGGAATTTGACGCGTGTCTTCACTCAGCAATGTCTCCAGTTCTGCATCTTCGAAATCATTCTCTCTTCCACCACTATGCCGGTCTACGACGTTAAAATCACCCTTCTTGAAGCGTTGAAACTACTCACGACACGTTCTTTCACTAATAGCGTCCTTACCATACATAGTGAGAGCATTCGATGAGACTCAGCCGCTGTTTTCTTCATACTGCAAAAAAACAGTAACACCTCCCGCAACGACGAGAATTAGGCTTGTAAACTGACATTTTCAATCAAGAACAACTTTATGATGCAGTCACAGATCGTCTAATGTTTGAATGAGGTTATGTTGGCCGAGGTGCAAGCTAACTGCCTGACGTCTGCGATCTGTTTCTTTCGACCGCTACTTACCGTTGTCGCCACCTATCGGCAAATGGCCGGAGGAAAATTGTGCATCTTGTACAGTTTTCTCCTTATATGTTTACACATATAAAAGCACAAACTAAATAAAACACTGTAAAAAAGAAAATAAAGGAAGTATTTACAATCTTGTAATGCTTCCTACTAGATAATAAAAATTAGTGGAGAGGCTGGTACAAAAATACCAAAGGGATTGAATTGTGCTGTTCCCAGTCTGTTCTGCAGACCAGAAGTAAAGTGATCCTCGTGGATGTGAAGCAATTACAGAAATCTTGAATGCATTTTCATTTAAAAGGTAATAACAGATTTGTCACAAAATATGTAAATACTCAATAGAGGTGGAATAATCATTCTTAGGGTATTGTAACCACACACTATCAAACAGAGACATCATTTTACAACACTTATTTACATCGATCACTTTATTGCACCGAATTTGTGCAGAAATCATACTGCGTGTACTACTTGCGTTGTTTATCAGTTCTGCTAAAAATTTATCAAGGAATACGAAACGTCTACCAATAAATCGTTTTAGGTTACTCTTAAACTGAACTTGATAAGTAATTAAATTTTTATGGCTGCTGGCAAGTCGTTGAAAATGTCTGATTAATGGACACCTTTCTGGACGCTAAATCTCTGTGAAAATTATTATTATTTCTTGTACTGATTCCATGAACTGAGCTGTTGCTTTGTATGGGGGATATACTTTTAATTAGAAGTTTCATTAAGCAATAAATATAATGAGAAGGAATAGTTAGTAGCTCCACACACTTAAAGAGGTCTCTGCAGGATTTTTCGAAGGTCACAAAAAAGCTTACGTTCGCTGGATTAGTTTTCCCAAAAACGTATCCCGTATTTCATATGGAATGGAAGTAAGAGAAGTACGCTAAAATTTTCATTTTTATGTGATTAATTTCTGACAATATATGCAGTGCAAAGAGAAATTTGTCTAGGCACTTCGGCAATTCTCTGGCATGCTCTTTCAAGTTGAATTTATTATCAAGCTGTAATTACCAAAGTTAAATACTGTCAAACTTTAGTGACCAAGAATTGTCTAGGAACCATTAATTAATGTTCATTAAAATTTTGCTTGTCAGTCTTTCTAAGACGATATTTGATTTTGTATTTATTGCAATGTTTGTAACATCTGCAAACAACAGAAAATTTATGAAACTTCCCCTTTGAACAATTATACATGACTGTGCTTAAACTGACACACAATATTTTGTTAGCGCAACGCAATCTGACTTTCAAAATTGCCTACAAAAGAATGGCCCTGACTAACATTAAACTATACCTTTCACAAATCACTTACCTCACAAAAATCTTCGCTGCTCAAGCTACTGCAATACAGCGAGCGCCACTACTGCCAGCTAAATAAAAGATTCAAACTATGGAAGGCACTAACTACTGATAGGGATAGTTAGCAAATGAAAGATATTAATAGAGAACAAACAATGTATTTACCTTGATATCATCATATATAAATATAGCAGTTCATGACAAATTTCAAAACTCCGCCATCTCTCTCCCCACATCCACCACTGCTGGCGGCTCACCTCCAACTGCGCAACGCTACGCGCTGTTCACAGCCAGCTGCCTAACACTACAATGGCGAGTATTACAACAATGCAAAGCAGCCACAGACTGCACACAGCACAGCCAGTGATTTTCATATTGAGCGCTACGTAACGTTGCCAATAAGAAAACATAAACAGCCTACTTACATAGAGAAAACATAAACAGCCTACTTACATAGCCCCCATGCTCCCCACAAAAAAATTTACAAATTTTTTTTGGGCAGTGGCCAATAATGATTTGATAAAATTTTTCATAATTACAATAACAAAGAAATCAAATGCACACACTTATTGATACAATGTTGGTCAAAAGCTAAAAATTTCTCACAGTCCATAAAGACAGTCCAGATTGTTCATCACAGTAAAAATGCAGAGTTTTTCTCAAAGTCTGAGCAGTAAAGGAAAATGCACACAGAAGTAGTGGATTTCCATGCAGTCTTGAAGAAGTAGTGTTGTCCTTCCAACGGAAAGACAGTGCTGACTCTTGACATGCGTACAGGTAATGGGCCACAACAGAGCAAACCCACAGCAGAGTCAGTCGAAGTTTTGAAGAATAATGGTAGGTAGGTCATCACAGAGCAGACCCACTGTAGACCTGGTAGAGATAATGGTATTGGTGGGCCACCAGAGGTGCAGACCCACTGCAGTCCTTGTAGAAATAATGGTATTGATGGATCATCAAAGATGTAGACCCACTATAGTCCTTGAAGAGACAGCCAGCAGCCATCTGTTGTGACTGTGCAGGTGCACAATCACCATCGAAGAGTCTTGCGGAGAACATAGCAAGTCCATAAACCACCACTTGTGCACTCACAAAGTTTTTGGAATTGTCCTTAGAACCAGCAATGCTGTTATCCAGTCCCTTGCTGAATTAGTAAAACACGAGCAAACACTAACAGTCCCAACTTCTCACATATTGTCCATATACTATGACCAACAGAAACGTGTGCAGTGAAATGTAACTCACAAGTTACTTAATTTGATGAACTGGTGTCAAGTACAATTTTATAACATGAGAATACAATTACAAAGATACAGAAAACATCATTGAAACATAATAATACAGATAACATTTGTAGATAATAGGGGCTTTACAAAAGAATAGAAATAAACATATACATCAATGTTACAGGAATTATGACACGAGTACATACATAAAAGATCACAATAACTTTTGAAACATCAACTTCACACATGAGCATTAAACAGAACGGAATTAATAATGTCTAACATCTTTACAAAGTAAATAACATATTATTAATGCCAATTATATTCGAGGATAACAGTATTCCTCATCATAGTGAATGTAGCTTAATATTAAAAGAAGAAAAAATTCTATGAAACTACACACAGACAGGAAGAAAACAAATACACAAGGGTACACAAACATATAGTGGGATAACACAAAAGGGAAAGGACAGGGTTTGTTTTACTGCAGTATTTTGCATGGAGATCTCCCTTTGTTCATCATTATTCCCAAAAAGTCCTATCTAAGCCTGCCTTCTGTATTTTGTTCACATCCTCTGTCAATAATAGTTTTTCTCCACTGTACAGTATCCTATTTCTTATAAATTTATAATAGTTAGTTTCTTATATAGTCTACCCCCTCTTAAGCTAACTTAAATCTACTGAGCTCAGATGCTAAACTAAGGGACGAGGCAATGCAGCAGCACATAACACAATTAACTACAGTAAATCTAAATTACCAAGCAATTCAACATTACAACTAATATGAGGCAATGTGCAGCAAACAAAAAAAAAATAAATCTGGCTTAGCAGAGTAACACAAATTAAAGTTCAGTAGCACTATGCCTGGCAAACAGCAGCTTATATCTAAACATGACATAGCTCAAGCAAAAAAAATAGTACACTAAAGATAACAATACAGATAAGGGAAATGTATAATCACATCTTAATGTCTAAGTAATTAAAGTGGTGCACCACAACAACTTATTGTAAAAAAATATTACCATGTACTTGAAAAGAAAATTATGTGTCCAGTTACTGTTACTAGTCCCTTCTTATTGTTCTTTCCTTTCCAAGTGCTCCTTTTTTTTTAAAGAATGTGGATTACAAAATTATCATTTAATAGATCTGTTGACAGAAAGTGTTCACATTAGCAAATGCATCTAAGTTTATTTTATAAAACTAATGCTGTAACACAGCTGGAAAACAGGTATCAAATGAAATAAGCAATTACGCAAACCAAAGCATGCAAATATCATGCAATAGTCATGTGACATTTCATAAGTCGGTAGCTCTCAACTCTCGTAGAAAGACGCTTGTCGTAACCAGGTGTGCAGATGTAAAAATATTTCTTGTCAATTCATAAGCATTTCAGTAATTAGCACAAAGTACGAGTAACCATATGTTTTCAGGTAATGAGCGTGTAATACACTCCTGGAAATTGAAATAAGAACACCGTGAATTCATTGTCCCAGGAAGGGGAAACTTTATTGACACATTCCTGGGGTCAGATACATCACATGATCACACTGACAGAACCACAGGCACATAGACACAGGCAACAGAGCATGCACAATGTCGGCACTAGTACAGTGTATATCCACATTTCGCAGCAATGCAGGCTGCTATTCTCCCATGGAGACGATCGTAGAGATGCTGGATGTAGTCCTGTGGAACGGCTTGCCATGCCATTTCCACCTGGCGCCTCAGTTGGACCAGCGTTCGTGCTGGACGTGCAGACCGCGTGAGATGACGCTTCATCCAGTCCCAAACATGCTCAATGGGGGACAGATCCGGAGATCTTGCTGGCCAGGGTAGTTGACTTACACCTTCTAGAGCACGTTGGGTGGCACGGGATACATGCTGACGTGCATTGTCCTGTTGGAACAGCAAGTTCCCTTGCCGGTCTAGGAATGGTAGAACGATGGGTTCGATGACGGTTTGGATGTATCGTGCACTATTCAGTGTCCCCTCGACGATCACCAGTGGTGTACGGCCAGTGTAGGAGATCGCTCCCCACACCATGATGCCGGGTGTTGGCCCTGTGTGCCTCGGTCGTATGCAGTCCTGATTGTGGCGCTGACCTGCACGGCGCCAAACACGCATACGACCATCATTGGCACCAAGGCAGAAGCGACTCTCATCGCTGAAGACGACACGTCTCCATTCGTCCCTCCATTCACGCCTGTCGCGACACCACTGGAGGCGGGCTGCACGATGTTGGGGCGTGAGCGGAAGACGGCCTAACGGTGTGTGGGACCGTAGCCCAGCTTCATGGAGACGGTTGCGAATGGTCCTCGCCGATACCCCAGGAGCAACAGTGTCCCTAATTTGCTGGGAAGGGGCGGTGCGGTCCCCTACGGCACTGCGTAGGATCCTACGGTCTTGGCGTGCATCCGTGCGTCGCTGCGGTCCGGTCCCAGGTCGACGGGCACGTGCACCTTCCGCCGACCACTGGCGACAACATCGATGTACTGTGGAGACCTCACGCCCCACGTGTTGAGCAATTCGGCGGTACGTCCACCCGGCCTCCTGCATGCCCACTATACGCCCTCGCTCAAAGTCCGTCAACTGCACATACGGTTCACGTCCACGCTGTCGCGGCATGCTACCAGTGTTAAAGACTGCGATGGAGCTCCGTATGCCACGGCAAACTGGCTGACACTGACGGCGGCGGTGCACAAATGCTGCGCAGCCAGCGCCATTCGACGACCAACACCGCGGTTCCTGGTGTGTCCGCTGTGCCGTGCGTGTGATCATTGCTTGTACAGCCCTCTCGCAGTGTCCGGAGCAAGTATGGTGGGTCTGACACACCGGTGTCAATGTGTTCTTTTTTCCATTTCCAGGAGTGTATTTGCGATGCTTTCTACAAAGGAAGGTCAATAGCCAGGATAATGGCCTCCCTTTTTTTTTTTACCTGTGCCGCTGAAAGGCTAATGGCTTTTTTTTTTCGGGCGGCTGTCGCCCAGGTGGGTGCCCACGACGCATTACATACAGGTGGTCACTTAACTTTCTTACGGAAATATTTACAACACCAGTTTCCGCTACAGTGACAGTCTCACATAAAAATATTTCACAGGTCAAGAATTAGCGTTGCAAATCTGTAGAAAGAAAATCCTATAAATATAAGTGTCCAAATAAAATATTTGTCAGCATTGTGATACAGTCACGCATTTACGCACGTTTCATAACTCTTAAAGTACGAATCTTGGTTTCCAACAACCTTTTTCACAAACCAGAGTCCCTAAACACTACTCATTATTCCTTACCATATTCGTCGACACTTCTTCAATATTTCATCATAACAGCTACGTGGCTTAATCAAATAACTCATATAGCATCAGCCTATTAATCATAAACATACCTCAGCAGCATAATACACATCGTCGTCGTAAAAATAACATTATAACACCTCAGTCAAATCTCAAAATCGTCGTAGCTTCCTCCAATAATTAAAAAAATTCTCTGTTCATGTCAAAAGTGTCATCTGCCTCAAACGTACTTTAAAAATCATGAATACATACCAAATACATCATTCAAAGCTCTCATACTATCACAATCGTTCCAAAAAAAAAAAATGAACAGTTTACAAAGTACAGACAAAATACAATTTCATAAGTGTGAAGTTATCCAACTGTGTAATTACGTACACGTCTGTCACTGATGTAGTAAAATAAATGTTTGTCTCTCTCAGGTAAATAACCAGATAGCTGTGTAATTCTGTGTTAGAGAAATATGGTACCGATGTGTAAAGTTGTATAAGCAAATACCATATTAGCTAGGGCTCCTTGTGCTTGCCAAACACATGGTACACAAAGTAGGCGTGTACCCCCCTGAGGTTTAATGTAATTATACCCTCAGGTGTTACAGATTACAGCAATGGAATGAAATGTATCACGGAAAACTTTCTTTGTAATTCAAAAATCTTTAAAAATAAATGTTTTAAGTACAAAATTAATCACTGAAATGCATGTCCTGTAGTGCTAAATGTGCATCTTGTTGTAAGATAATCTCTGTGGAAGTGTCGTAGTTATTTTCCTCCGAAAGCTAAGTTCTGCAGAAGCCAATGTACTTACCTCATGATAAACAAAAGTGAGATGCTTTGCGTAGAGATATCTTAGTTATTACGCTTATTGTTGTGATGATGAAAGTACTGTGCTGTAACGTATTGTTGTGCTATGGAAAAGGCAGTCTCATTGTAGCTATAGTACAAAAGTTACTACTAAAACATGTTTTACTTTCCAGAAGAATTAAGAAAAACTGTGCAGATATAAAACAGATACACCGCAAAAGCAACAAGGTAAATTGTGTCTCATTAGTAGCGTCGTGATAAAACCGTGTAGTTGTCACTTAAACTAACCACTGTGTCGTCTGGTATCTCACAGAAAGTACATTAAACCCAGAATGTATTTTCAAGTAAACCAAAATGTTGCATTAAAATCTCATTAGCAGTACCAGTATGTGTCCTAAGTATGTAAGCCTGATAGTCGTTACGTAATCGTGCAACTAACAAGCAAGAATGTACAAATACAACACTTTGTCGTCTGTTCACTATAACAATGCATTCGTAATTTCTGTTTAAAAATGTTCCCTAGGTTCTAGACTGGTTATTTAACTTCAAACATTGTTGCATGTTAACAGTTTCTTAAGTCTGACAAAGCATACTAGAAATGTGAAGTGAAAAGTTTTATGGCAAAGACAAAGTTAAAAAGCAGATTATCTTTCAATAAACGGTTTTACATGTGAAATGTGGTGTAAACCTTTACTCTTCCTAGTGCACAGAGGTTCAACTTGAACGGAATTATCATGCGGTGTACGTCGGTGAGGAATGCTAAAATTTTTCTCAAGGTTAGCGTCTATGTTATTTTTCTCTGAGCCAGCCGGCGTAGGTGGCTGCCTGCGGCGCGAGTCATTGTCTGCCTCTTTGTTGGCGCGCGCCGTTATTGGGATTAGGAGACCTAACTTCTACAAATTCACTCTGACGAGAAGGCCCTGCCCTGTTTAAATCCCGCCAGTTCTGATGCAATTCAGGTCTGTCGTTACGAATATATCGTCTGTCGTCATGTCGGTAGTTCCTGTAGTTTCTTTCTTGTCGGTTAAGTGGTGGAGAATTTCTCCCTGAATCGTAACTGCGCGCTGGACCGTTGCATCTGAAGTTATTCTGTCTCCCGTAATAATAATTATTTTCGTTCCCATATTGTCTGTTTCTCTGATTGTCTCTGTGATAGTCATTACCGCGGAGAGGTGATCTTTCCCTGTAATTATTACTGCTCTGCCAACGGTAGTCATACGGGTGGTGTCTGTTTTGGTCACGATTTACGTTGTAAGAATAGGCTTGTCGGGTCCAGTTATTATTTCTGTCGTCACGGAATTGTGACGGATGTGACCTGTAGTGATTGTTTTCCTGTTTTCGCATCCCGCGACTGTCTGTGTCAATTTCCAGTTCTTGTAACAGTCCCTGAAATGCTTCAATGTCGTCTTTGCAACGTCCTGCTAAAATAATATGTCGTAAATGTTCAGGCAATTTGAGTAAGCAAATGCGGATGAGTTCTAAGGGGCTGTATGGGTTTGAAAGATATTGATTCTTATGCAACATGTCTTCAAAATATTTGACAAGACTGGAAAATTCAGATTGTTCAAAGTGTTTCATCATCATGATGCTATGTTTTACACGGTCTTGTGTAGCTTGAGACCAATATGCTGAGAGGAAGGCATGGTAAAACTCTCCTTCACTGTGGCAATCGTGAATTACCGATCGCATTCTTACAGCTGGTTCATTCTCCAAGTAGCCACACATAAATTCTAATCTGTGTCCTAACGACCAGTTGGGAGGAAAACAATGAGAGAATTGATGGAGCCATGCTTGTGGATGAATGTCGTTGCCTGAATTCTTAAATGTTTTGAATTTACGTGTAGTAATGAACAGCTTATAGTCAAAATCATCATGTCGGCGAGTCGCATATAGGTCATTGTTAGGTCGTGTCGGCCGTTCCATCTCGAAATTCGGTGCACATTGCCAGTTTCTTTCATAACTTCCGAAATGCCCTGTGTTATTATTTTGCGTCTTTTCCGTATTTCTGTGTCCCTCTTCCCGTGTTGGGGCGCGAGTATCCTCTGAAATACGTAATTCTTGTATTACCTGTGTCAGCTGATCTTGTACCTCCCGGATTTCTCTTTTGTACTGTGTATTGATTTGATTTTGATTCTGTTTGAACTTTCTTATTTGTTCATACTCTTCTGTGTCAGTGAAGGCTACGGGTCTTGTGTCATTCAGATCATCATCTACCTTTGTAGATAAGTTAGTGACCTGATCCGAAAGTTCGGCTACTTTCTCCGATAGTGTCCTTATTTCTTCAGTGTGTTTTTCTGAACCAAGTTTCAGAGTATCTACTGTGTCCTTAAAGTTTTCCTGAGTTTTTGCAAGTTGCGTAACCGAATCGGTAGATGCAACTGAGTCAATTTTAGCTTGCAAGGTGTTGTGATTTTCATGAACAATAGTTTGCAGTTCTTTTATGGCTGCTTCATGATTCTGTAATGCATTTTCATGACGCGAAAAAATTGGTTGGAAATGCTCACAAATTTGTGTTTTTACGTCATTACAGACTTTTTGACATTTCGATTCAATGTTATGTAACTCAGTAGTTAAATCTTCACGTGTTTGTTCAAGAGTTTGTTCCAATGAGTCTAACTTTTTAAGATTTTGTTCCATTGTGTCTAACTTTTGAAGCTTTTGCTGTGTTTGTCTCTGATTTTGTTCCATTGTGTCTAACTTTTGAAGCTTTTGCTGTGTTTGTCTCTGATTTTGTTCCATTTGTTGCATTAGTTGTAATAACAATGCGTTAGTGTCTGGAATCTGTTCCTCTACTCTTTTCGGCAGTGCATTTGCACCGGCAACATTCACATTTTGACAAGCTGAAAATGTGTCTTCACTTATTTGAGAAAACGGTGAGAACCCAAAACCTAAGTCTACAGTATTTGCAAAATTGTGTCCTGTCATTCCCGATTCCTGAGGCGAGCTGTTGCCGACCGATCGATCGATAATGCTTCTCTGTTCACTACCTGTTTCACTGTCTACACCATTATTTACCGCCCGCTCCATTTCCCTATGCACGGTTACCAAATTACTACTTTGAACGTCTGTTAATTCATTACACAGTGGTGCTGGCAAGCTACGCTCGTCGTCACTATCATTTCTCAATTTACTTTGGAGCCTAGTGTTACGTTTTTCACACGCCATAATTGTCACAATATTTCACACGATAACACAGAAAAGCACAATTTGAAGTGCAAAAATAGGAGAACACATTAACATAGCACTGAAAATAATATCTAGTTAATTGCAAGCGTAGCTGCGAAATACTTGGTGCAAATCTATATGCATGCCACAACTGTTTTACTGTACAACAATGAAAGGCTACAACTACAAAGGGGATTCTCTCTACAATTACGCGCTAGCAATACACAAAAGCTACACTAAATATACAAACTACAAGGAAAAATCAGAAGATTCCAGTGAGGTATCCTAGGCTAAGGGTCGACATATGAAACGTCCCCTTAGAACAATTATACATGACTGTGCTTAAACTGACACACAATATTTTGTTAGCGCAACGCAATCTGACTTTCAAAATTCCCTACAAAAGAATGGCCCTGACTAACATTAAACTATACCTTTCACAAATCACTTACCTCACAAAAATCTTCGCTGGTCAAGCTACTGCAATACAGCGAGCGCCACTACTGCCAGCTAAATAAAAGATTCAAACTATGGAAGGCACTAACTACTGATAGGGATAGTTAGCAAATGAAAGATATTAATAGAGAACAAACAATGTATTTACCTTGATATCATCATATATAAATATAGCAGTTCATGACAAATTTCAAAACTCCGCCATCTCTCTCCCCACATCCACCACTGCTGGCGGCTCACCTCCAACTGCGCAACGCTACGCGCTGTTCACAGCCAGCTGCCTAACACTACAATGGCGAGTATTACAACAATGCAAAGCAGCCACAGACTGCACACAGCACAGCCAGTGATTTTCATATTGAGCGCTACGTAACGTTGCCAATAAGAAAACATAAACAGCCTACTTACATAGAGAAAACATAAACAGCCTACTTACAAATTGAACTTGGGTAATGTAACTGATTATATGTATTTGATATACACAACAAAAGGTAATGGCCCTAAGTTTGTACGTTGTGGGAAAAGACATGTAATTAGCACCCAGTTGGACAATGCCTGATAGATCAGTCTAGATCTCTGTCCTTCTGACACCCTTTGTTTCCTGTCAGAGATGCACAGCTTGATCCAATTTGCAATATTCAGATTTATCTGAAACGATATCATCATGTACGCCCCTGACGGTTCACAAAACATGTTGTGCCACTGTGTTTGGTTGCAGCTGACGTGCACGGTGCGAGCCACGGGTCGGAAGCGCACCATCCCAGTGATCGTCAGAGTGTCTGACGTCAACGACAACGCTCCCGTCTTTCTCGACACGCCGTACGAGGTCACCGTCCCTGAGGTGAGCTAACTCTACCTGGATGCGACTAATTTCTGTAGAACTGGTGTAAGCCAGCTCTCAGGTAAGTGTCCCGAGAGCCAACTAATTTCCGTGCCCCGAGGTAAGCCCACTTTCAGGTAAACCTGCCTAGAACTAACTAATTTCTGAGTCCATGCGGCAGGCAACTCTCCCCAGAGGCAACTAATTTCTGTACCCCCAAGATAATCCCATTCTCGGGTAAGTCTCCCCACACCCACGTAATTTCTGTCGTCCCAAAGTAACCCACTCTCAGGTAACTCTCCACAGACCCTACTAATTTCTTCGTACTCGAGGTAAGCGCGCTCTCAGTTAACCCTTCCTAGATCCAAATAATTTCTGAGTCAATGCAATGCATAAATCTCCATAAACCCAATCTCCATAAACCCAACTAATTTCTGTATCCCTGAGGTAAGCTGCTACATGCAACTCTCCCCAGACCCAAGTAATTTGTGTGTCCCCGCGGTAGTCCCCTCCCGTCAGGTGACTCTACTCAGACCCAAATGACTTCTGTGTCCCTGGCGTAAGCCAGCTCTCAGATAACTGTCCTCAGAGACAAATAATTTCCATGTCCCCCTCTCAGGTAACTCATCCAGACACAACAAATTTGTGTGTCCCTTAGGTAAGACCAATCTCAGACAACGTTACCTAGACCAAACTAATTTCTGTAATACCGAGGTAACCCCACTCTCAGGTAAGCCCCCATAGAGGCAACTAATTTCTGAGTCCGTGAGTTAAGCCGACTGTCAGGTAACACTCACCAAACCCAACTAACTTCTGTGTCCTCGAGATAAGCCCAGTTTCAGGCAACTCTCCCTAGACGCAACTAATTTCTATGTCCACGATGTAAATCCGCTCTAAGATAACAGTCCTCAGACCTAACTATTTACATATCCATATTGTTGAGAGTAATTGTTAGACTGTTAGTTCAACAATAGTTTCTGTTGGACATACATGTCTCATTTCATTCGAGATGGAATAAACTTAGGGACACATTTTCTGAGGAAAGTGGGTGCCATCTATAAAAAGTAATGAATATGCGGTGATATCGTGTCAGTAAGATTTATTATACGAAATTTTCATCCGACTGAAAGCTGCCTTGCGAGACAAGGTAGAAAGGTAATTGTTCACATGGTCCGCTATGGTTACAGTTCCACACGATGACACTGTTCACTGCTCATGCCTCTGAGAGCTGAGAAACAGTAGAAAGTGTATGCCAAACATTTTAATGACCTTTTGCCAACCACGGAATTTTCTTTTCTGTGGTCAGACAGGCCAGTACTTGCGCTGTGTTACTGATAGTGTGTAGAGAGTAGCCCGTTTGCTTCGCTGAAATTTCTGGCTGTCAGCATTCTGTATTAAAGGGCAGACAGAGGTGGCGCTCTGGTAGCTGTTGCCACTTCGCCACCTGTTGCCGGACGACGTTGGAACCATCATCTGTAGTATATCTACTGTTCCCCAGGTGAAGTATGACGTCATCGCATCAAAATAGACATCGTCTTTCCAGGAGCACTAATTTTTTTCCGGTGCAGGATTTAACACATTGTTCTTGTTGTTGTTGTTGTGGTCTTCAGTCCTGAGACTGGTTTGATGCAGCTCTCCATGCTACTCTATCCTGTGCAAGCTTCTTCATCTCCCAGTACCTACTGCAACCTACATCCTTCTGAATCTGCTTAGTGTAGTCATCTCTTGGTCTCCCTCTCCGATTTTTACCCTCCACGCTGCCCCCCAGTACTAAATTGGTGATCCCTTGATGCCTCAGAACATGTCCTACCAACCGATCGCTTCTTCTGGTCAAGTTGTGCCACAAACTTTTCTTCTCCCCAATCCTATTCAATACTTCCTCATTAGTTATGTGATCTACCCATCTAATCTTCAGCATTCTTCTGTAGCACCACATTTCGAAAGCTTCTATTCTCTTCTTGTCCAAACTATTTATCGTCCATGTTTCACTTCCATACATGGTTACACTCCATACAAATAGTTTCACAAATCACTTCCTGACACTTAAATCTATACTCGATGTTAACAAATGTCTCTTCTTCAGAAACGCTTTCCTTGCCATTGCCAGTCTACATTTTATATCCTCTCTACTTGAACCATCATCAGTTATTTTGCTCCCCAAATAGCAAAACTCCTTTACTGCTTTAAGTGTCTCATTTCCTAATCTAATTCCCTCAGCATCACTCGACTTAATTCGACTACATTCCATTACCCTCGTTTTGCTTTTGTTGATGTTCATCTTGTATCCTCCTTTCAAGACACTATCCATTCCGTTCAACTGCTCTTCCAAGTCCTTTGCTGTCTCTGACAGAATTACGATGTCATCGGCGCACCTCAAAGTTTTTATTTCTTCTCCATGGATTTTAATACCTACACCGAATTTTTCTTTTGTTTCCTTCACTGCTTGCTCAATATACAGAGTGAATAGCATCGGGGAGAGACTACAACCCTGTCTCACTCCCTTCCCAACCACTGCTTCCCTTTCATGCCCCTCGACTCTTATAACACATTAACTCATTTAAAAGTATTAAGAAATCTGAAACTGTTTTATACAATGTAGTTAAGTTTTTTAGAGAATCGCTGGCATACTCGGTACTTACTGTCTGCAAGAAAGCACGCCATACGGGTGGGAAAGAAATAAGGGTGACATTGCAGCAAAATTCAGGAACACCGAGAACAGTTTGAAATTTAACCAAATTTGTTAGGTACTTGTCATTATTTCTTTTGTAAGTCGCTTGCTTGTGTCCCTCTGTACAGGCAGGCTAATCTCAGGAATTGCTGTAGGCATTTAGATCCGTATTTCGCTATGAGATACACACTGATTCACGGTGAAGCTTTTTCTCTGTAATTTATAAATATTTCGTACAAACTGTGAAAATTAACACTGCATTAAAAGTAAATTGTGAAAATGATGTGAAGAGCCATCACACATTTTTGTAATTTCTTGCGTGTTTGAGTGCCTACTAGACACAACCGTTTATTTTAATAACAGTGTAGTGTACAGTATTGCCGTTGCTATCGACCCTCGTATCGTACAGGCTTTTGTTTGTTTGGTTAGAACAGCTCAGTGTCGGTTAGACCGTCAGTGAGAGAGCACTTCGATTTCCTGCTGCTAATAAGGCGAGTACACCGTTCGCTTGTAGGGTAAACATAGTCATGTGTAGGGACTGTGGTTGTTGTGAGCGGACGCAAGGAGAATTGGCCACTCTTCGGGGGCAGGTGGAGGCTTTGTCTGTTAGGCTCATCGAGCTCGAGACGCAGGCGTCGGCCCGTAGTGGCGTTGGGGCAACTGTGGTGAGACCTATGCCTACTTCGGTGGCCTTGGAATCACATGGAACCCCTGATGTCGCTGCGTCTTCCGGCAGTGAGCATCTTACCGGTCAGCCATCACTCCAGGGTGAATGGCGGACAGTGGTGGGCTCGCGCGTGCCTGGCCGAAAGGCGAAGGTGGGATCTGGCCGCGTGGCAGCTGCCTTACCCCTTTCCAACAGGTACGGGGTGCTTCCTAGTGGTGATGACATCGTTTCCGAGCCACCACAGGATGCCTCGCCTGTTGGGCCAGTGGCCGATTCTCCGGCAAGGTCCCGACAGTCACAGAGGGCGGGCCTATTAGTTATAGGGAGCTCCAACGTTAGGCGGGTTATGGAGCCCCTTAGGAAAATAGCGGGTAGGTCGGGGAAGAATGCCAGTGTGCACTCGGTGTGCTTGCCGGGGGGTCTCGTCCGTAATGTGGAGGAGGCCCTTCCGGCAGCTATTGAACGCACTGGGTGTGACCGGCTGCAGATAGTAGCACATGTCGGAACGAATGACGCCTGCCGCTTGGGTTCTGAGGCCATCCTTGGTTCCTTCCGGCGGCTGGCTGATTTGGTGAAGACAACCAGCATCGCACGCGGAGTGCAAGCTGAGCTTAATATCTGCAGCATAGTGCCCAGAGTCGATCGCGGTCCTCTGGTTTGGAGCCGTGTGGAGGGTCTAAACCAGAGGCTCAGACGACTCTGCGACTATAATGGTTGCAAATTCATCGACCTCCGTTATTGGGTGGAGAACTGTAGGGCCCCCCTAGACAGGTCAGGCGTGCACTACACACCGGAAGCAGCTACTAGGGTAGCAGAGTACGTGTGGCGTGCACACGGGGGTTTTTTAGGTTAGAGGGACCCCCCCTTGGGCGAAACGATAAAATACCTGACGGCTTACCAGAGAGGACATTATCATCGTTGATAAAGAACGTCCGTCCTCAGAGACCAAAAACAGGAAAAGTCAACGTAATATTGGTAAACTGCAGGAGTATCCAGGGCAAGGTTCCTGAATTAGTATCTCTTATTGAAGGAAATAGTGCGCATATAGTATTAGGAACGGAAAGTTGGTTAAAACCGGAAGTGAACAGTAACGAAATCCTAGACACAGAATGGAATATATACCGCAAGGATAGGATAAACGCCAATGGTGGAGGAGTATTTATAGCAGTAAAGAATTCAATAATATCCAGTGAAGTTATTAGCGAATGCGAATGTGAAATAATCTGGGTTAAGTTAAGTATCAAAGGTGGGTCAGATATGATAGTCGGATGCTTCTATAGACCACCTGCATCAGCAACCGTAGTAGTTGAGCGCCTCAGAGAGAACCTGCAGAACGTCGTGAAGAAGTTTCGTGATCATACTATTGTAATAGGGGGAGACTTCAATCTACCAGGTATAGAATGGGATAGTCACACAATCAGAACTGGAGCCAGGGACAGAGACTCTTGTGACATTATCCTGACTGCCTTGTCCGAGAATTACTTCGAGCAGATAGTTAGAGAACCAACTCGTGAAGCTAACGTTTTAGACCTCATAGCAACAAATAGACCGGAACTTTTCGACTCCGTGAATGTAGAAGAGGGTATCAGTGATCATAAGTCAGTGGTTGCATCAATGACTACAAGTGTAATAAGAAATGCCAAGAAAGGAAGGAAAATATATTTGCTTAACAAGAGTGATAGGGCACAAATCGCAGAATATCTGAGTGACCACCATCAAACGTTCATTTCTGAGGAAGAGGATGTGGAACAAAAATGGAAAAAATTCAGAAACATCGTCCAGTACGCCTTAGATAAGTTCGTACCGACTAAGGTCCAAAGCGAGGGGAAAGATCCACCGTGGTATAACAATCATGTACAAAAGGTACTACGGAAACAAAGAAAGCTTCATCATAGGTTTAAGAGTAGTCGAATCATAGCTGATAAGGAAAAGCTGAACGAAGCGAAAAAGAGCGTAAAGAGAGCAATGAGAGAAGCATTTAACGAATTCGAACATAAAACATTGGCAAACAATCTAAACAAGAACCCTAAAAAGTTTTGGTCATATGTAAAATCGGTAAGCGGATCTAAATCCCCTATTCAGTCACTCGTTGACCACGATGGCACCGAAACAGAGGACGACCGAAGAAAGGCAGAAATACTGAATTCAGTGTTCCGAAACTGTTTCACTGCGGAAAATCGTAACACGTTCCATGACTTCAGCCGTCGCACGGACGCCAAAATGGAAAATATTGAAATAAACGATATCGGAATTGAAAAACAACTGCTATCACTTAGTAGCGGAAAAGCATCCGGACCAGACGAGATACCCTTAAGATTCTACAGTGATTATGCTAAAGAACTTGCGCCCTTTCTATCAGCAATTTATCGTAGATCGCTGGAAGAACGTAAAGTACCTAGCGACTGGAAGAAAGCGCAGGTCGTTCCCATTTTCAAGAAGGGTCATAAATCAGATGCGAATAATTATAGGCCTATTTCGCTTACGTCAATCTGTTGTAGAATAATGGAACATGTTTTGTGTTCTCGTATTATGACGTTCTTAGATAATACAAATCTCCTTCATCATAACCAACATGGATTCCGCAAACAGAGATCATGTGAAACTCAGCTCGCCCTATTTGCCCAAGAAATTCACAGTGCCGTAGACACTGGCGAGCAGATTGATGCCGTATCCCTGGACTTCAGGAAGGCATTTGATACGGTTCCGCACTTACGTTTAGTGAAAAAAATACGAGCTTACGGAATATCGGACCAGGTTTGTGATTGGATTCAGGATTTCCTAGAAGAAAGAACACAACATGTCATTCTTAACGGTTCAAAATCTGCAGATGTAGAGGTAATTTCGGGAGTACCGCAGGGAAGCGTGATAGGACCTTTATTGTTTACAATATACATAAATGACTTAGTTGACAACATCGGTAGCTCCGTGAGGCTATTTGCAGATGACACGGTTGTCTACAAGAAAGTAGCAACATCAGAAGACTCGTACGTACTCCAGGAGGACCTGCAGAGGATTAATGCATGGTGCGACAGCTGGCAGCTTTCCCTAAACGTAGATAAATGTAATATAATGCGCATACATAGGGGCAGAAATCCATTCCAGTACGATTATGCCATAGGTGGTAAATCATTGGAAGCGGTAACGACCGTAAAATACTTAGGAGTTACTATCCGGAGCGATCTGAAGTGGAATGATCACATAAAACAAATAGTGGGAAAAGCAGGCGCCAGGTTGAGATTCATAGGAAGAATTCTAAGAAAATGTGACTCATCGACGAAAGAAGTAGCTTACAAAACGCTTGTTCGTCCGATTCTTGAGTATTGCTCATCAGTATGGGACCCTTACCAGGTTGGATTAATAGAAGAGATAGACATGATCCAGCGAAAAGCAGCGCGATTCGTCATGGGGACATTTAGTCAGCGCGAGAGCGTTACGGAGATGCTGAACAAGCTCCAGTGGCGGACACTTCAAGAAAGGCGTTACGCAATACGGAGAGGTTTATTATCGAAATTACGAGAGAGCACATTCCGGGAAGAGATGGGCAACATATTACTACCGCCCACATATATCTCGCGTAATGATCACAACGAAAAGATCCGAGAAATTAGAGCAAATACGGAGACTTACAAGCAGTCGTTCTTCCCACGCACAATTCGTGAATGGAACAGGGAAGGGGGGATCAGATAGTGGTACAATAAGTACCCTCCGCCACACACCGTAAGGTGGCTCGCGGAGTATAGATGTAGATGTAGACAGTGGGATCTGATCCGTACGTGGCTGCAGTGGTGGTCCGCAGTTCCTCTTGCGACGCTGAAAGGGTTTACTGTTTACTTCTGCTCCTTAAGAGCGCCACGATTACTGCAAGTTTGCTGTTTAGGCAAGGTTTTAGCTTTGTGAATGTATACGGTATGTCGAATTCGTCTTTGACTTGGTTTAGATGTGCTAGCGTCGTCGTATGCACGCTCCTTTTGTTCCCGTGGAGTCCAGATCTGTTCCTCGTAAAGATACAGTGAGAAGTCGACCCGTCATGTGCAGGCCAGTTCTCTGGTAACCTACCATTGGGTGGTAGGTGTTTCTGGTTTGACATGCGATTAGGTAAATACGGCGTATTTTGACACCGAACTTTGTGTTTATTTATTAAATTTTTGAATCCCTTGCCAGTAGAAATATTACTGCTTAAGCATGGTTCCCAGATTCCTTTCTGTCACAGAGACGACTCAGATAGTGGAGTCCTCCTTGCAAATGATGATGTTGAATACACGAATGTTAGTGTGTTCAACTTGCCTCCCTACGTACATAATGTTTACCGTAAGGACGTTTTGCTTAAGCACGGCGAGGTTAAAAACATTCGCCGAGAACGATGGTCCAGCCAGCACTGACTCCAGCGCTTCATCGGAATTCGTTCCGCAGAAATGCAGGTGAAACAGAAGATCCCGTCTCATACATACTGTAGCTGGGTGGGGACGTGCTGTGTCCGAGAAGTGTCTTTGTTTTGCAGCCTGCTCTTGAAAAGCGGTTTAAGTTAACGGTGATGGACCTCGTCCCCAATAGTACTGAATCAGGGGGTGAGCAGTCTTCTGCTAATAACGCCCACCGCACGGATTTGAATTTCGCTGCGGGTGACATTCCACAGTTAAGACCGAAGACACGGGTTCTGATGTGACTCGTTGGATTTCCGCTGATGTGTCCTTCGAAGCTCTCCAAACGCTGGAACCCGTGGTGTCGACTCCCTCGCCGCTTATTCCGTCCGTTCCACGTGTTGAGCCACAGCAGCACGCTCCTGGTACTCCCGACGCAGACTCGGTCTTGACGCCTGGCTGTCTCGTTGACTTGCGTCGGTCGCTTTCACTGGGGCTTCCCCTTGTGCAGACATTTTCCGCCTCTTCAGCGCCGGCGACGGTTGACTTGGCTGCGGTAAACAATCCTCCCACACAGTCGGCGGCGGAGGGTAACTTGCCGTACGGCCGGCGTAAGCAACGAACCCAGCCGGATCGTGCTGTTGCAAAGAAGAAACGTTACCGTAACGGTTCGACGGGATTGTGACAGTCGAGGAGTGGAATAAGTAGGTTTTCTTTGGCGTATGCACCTGTTCTTATTCTTATTGATGACTCGAGCTTACACCTTTATTAAACGTTAATAGAACTGAATCATATTTTCATTTGGCTTCGTTACTTCAGTTTATTTATAATCCTTGTCGATACTGAAGTTTTACAAGAAGTATTATTCACCAGATTTGCTCTCTTTGAATTTCAAACTGATTTTAATGTGGCTTCTGAATGAGCGATATGTTGATTTGATTTGATTTGATCAGGGAGGCAGAAACAGCATTGGTCAAGCCCGCTGCTGCCCGCACCGAAACAGAGTTCATTGTGCGGTATTGATCCCTGTGTCTCTGGTAAAGCCAGTCAGTGTCCTTGAACAGTGCAAGCATATCCTTTATCAGTGCTTTGCGAGACACAATTTCTTCAGGTCTGGTTGATCCGAATATTCTGTGTCTGTGATGCGGTTTCTTCGCCCATACCACACAGCCTGCATTTGGGGTCTTCTATTATCCCCATTGTATGTAGGAGTTTTTTGAAGTTCCCATGACCCTCAATAGTCCAACCGTGAGTTTCATTTCTCTCCTGTTCAAGCCCAGGACTGAGAGACTTGTCTTACAACATGGCTTCGGCATCAATACCTTGCCATGTTTTTGCCTTTGGATCTTAGCCCAATATTCTACATGCTGTCTCCTTGTCCAGTTTCGTGGGTGCAACATGAGCGTATCCCCGTTGCCGTTATTGAACTGATTAATTCTGTTAGGGGGATAGGGTGTGCTCTTTCTAACCTAGCCCATGTTGTTTTATATGCACCGCCCGGTTCGGGTCATACAGTGGCGCGTTGACGGTTTGCGCTAGGCCTCAGTATCTCATGTCAGGTGGCGACTTTAATTGTGCTTTACGTCCAAGCGATCAGTCCCCACATTGTAGTTTCTGTCGTGAACTAAGTGAATTGGTAGATGCGATGTGTTTGCGTGACGTGTGGGAGCTGAAATATTCCATCTCTTGAAGTCGTATCGACAGGTTTCGTTCATCTGATGGTTTATATGGTATGATTCTTGCGGTTGACGTTGTCTCCGTTTCCTTTTCTGAGCACTGTGCTGTGGCGGCTACTGTAAACCCGGAACGGCAACCTGCGAAGCTGTTTCGGGCGCAGCGCAGTGGACGCTGACTGAATCCCAACTCGTGGGCTGCGCTCTGGGAGGCGTGATTTGGGCCGTGTGGGAGCGTTGTCGCCGCTCCGCTGTGCCTTGTTCTTCGCTGTTGGATCATCGGTGGGCAGATGTAACGACGCCGAATCTCCGTCGTTCCTTAATATCGCACTCTGCTGCTGGAGCATAGGACTACAGTCTATAGGAAAACTTGCGAATTTTCTTACCCTCCTTTGCGCGAGCTGTATGACGGAGCGGGTAACGTCTGTCTCCTGATCCGAGACGTTCGCCGTTTTAAATCAAAGCTGCTGCGGGTTAAGCGGCATCAGATGAAGGGTCTACAGGTCAAATCCAAACCTCTCTCGCTTGTCGAACGGAAACTGACATCACTGTATCACCTAACTCGCCGTCAATCGCGACATCGTCGCAGTTTCGTTACATCTCTCACAGTGATATTGTTGGCGCTCTCCAAAAATACTATGCGGAACTGAAATTGAAACAATTGAGCCGTCTGTCACAATTTTTTAGTCTTATTTACCAGGTTTCAACACTTCTAAGAGTGCCTTCATCAGAATTTAGACGTTTAAAGTAGACTGTATCATAATTACGAATTTGTGGGAAGAAAAAAAAATTTATATAAAAAAGTGTAAGTACTGACTAACGATACAAGACAGAGACAGTACTTACATTTCACGTATAAAATAAATAACAGGCCACTTTAAATGTGTAAAGTCTGATGAAGGCACCCTTAGAAGTGTTGAAACCTGGTAAAAAAGACTAAAAAATTGTGACCGAGGGCTCAATTGTTTCAATTTTAATTTATAAACGGTCACTGAATCAAGCAGCCTTGTTCAAAACTTTGTTATGCGCAGCTGTTTGCAGTGAACAACAATGTGAGACGTGTTCCTGATGGTTCTCGTGGAGCCGTACGTGGGTGGATCACACCTGCTGTCTGTGGCCGCCTCGAAGGCAGACGCGGTGCTCTCTCTCTCTCTCTTATCGCTGCTGCTGTCTCCCGTAAATTACCCGACTGGAGTGGTCTCCCTACGGAGTTTAACGTTCGCTTTTGGCGAGGCGGCTCTCGGGTAAGACGTTTACGGCGATGTTAAACGAGATCACGCAGGCTTTTAAGATGAGTAAAATAGCTTTAATACCGAAACAATATGGCCGTTTCAGTTCCTTTCCTCCTCTCACTTTTCTTAATATTCATCGTAAAACTGTTTCCAGGGCAGAGTGTCAGTGGAAGGTTATCTTGTCTGCTGGCGACCTGACTGGGGAGCATCACAATTGCTTTCCTGGTCGCTCCATTTTGGCTCCGATAGCGGTGGAGCGGGATGTGATTTCAGTTGCTGCAGTCACTCTTGTTCGCTGTGCCGTCGCTTTTCTGCATTTTTAACAATACGTTTGACCGCGTGTTCGAGATAAAGGGTTTTATCGCGGAGGCTCTTGCAGTTCTTCCCAACATATTTCGTAGCATCGAGGCGCAGATCCTTGTTAACAGCCACCTGACGCTGCCGATCGCAACCCGTCGGGGTGTGTCCCACCGCAACTCGCTTGTTTCGTCTCTCTCTGGAAGAACTGCCTCTTCGCCTCCCGCCCCAGTTAGGAGGAATGACCCCTTATGGTGCGACAATGTGTATAAGTCGAGTCGTCTCTCGCCCGAATGTTATTCATTCGTTTGTGCAACGTATCAAGCCTCTGGCACCCGCAGGCGACCTCGGCCAATGGCCTACGGTAAAACACAACGGTGACCATGTTGGCAAAGAAGTCCTGAAGGCAGGGCAACGGCTGGCTGCTCCAGTATGTAGAATGTATACGTACACTGGCGAAACGCCAGCACCACCAGCGACCACGAAAGGGTACCAACCAGACACACACACACACACACACACACACACACACACACACACCGCTTTCTTGTAATTTTTTCCTCCATCCTCTATCCACTGACACACATATATATCATGGGTAGAGAAATAAATTGGAAACCGAAGGGCTATGGGATCGAATCGTGGTCGGCTCACTTCTTTTCACTCTGCCTTTCAACGTAGGATACACCTCTATTATAATGATATGAAATTACACATTTCGGAATATGACGACAACTTGACTGCTAATTTTTGCTTCCCTCAGATTAGCAGTCGCAATTCCCACTCTGAATTAAGTGCAATTTTTCGAACAACGGGCAGTCAGTTAAAAAACTTTGAAGTGTCGTAATAAATATGACCATTAACGAAAAGATTATTACCTCGTCATATGGCTACGATGTAAGACGTACAATTTGAAATAGTCAATTATTTTTAAGCAATAGTTTCTCTGCAATCGCTTCAGAAAAGTTGTATAAGAAACAAACATGCGGATCGAAAGCATACTGTGTTTTTTTATTCTATACGTAAAACATTTTTTTGAAAAATTACTTCAACAACTTCCCTTCGTTTACCTACCATACGATCTTTCATCTGCGCAGGAGAGGACTCAACTTACAGGTTTCTGGCGTCGTCGACTCGGACCTAGACGTGGTACGACGAACAAGTCTGCAATAAAAAGTCTACGAAAAAGAATCGTGGCAATGAGTCTCAACGATGCACCAAAGTGCGAACTAAGCTTCACAAGAGGAGTGCTGTAGCACGATCTAAACATCTTCATCGTACGTGGTTTTCCTTATTTTTGCTTTCATTTGTGCCACCAAAGTGCGAACTAAGCTTCACAAGAGGAGTGATGTAACACGACCTAAACATCTTCATCGTACGTGGTTTTCCTTAATTTTGCTTTCATTTGTGCCACCTCAGCCAGTTTCCCATACATATGGAATCAGTGACAAAGACCTATGATTCGCATAGAATATTTACTTTGGTTGTAAACATGTTACTTGTATCACGATGTGCTCCCGTCATTGACTTGAGACGTCACTCCAAACGCCTATTCAATATGGAACACACGACATTCATGCGTCCAGACAACTTTCCTGCCGTGCGCTGCTTCCATCGCTTGTGTTACCATATTGAGTTACTTAATGCTGTTGTCTCAATTTTCTTCATAACTCTAGGTCGTGCCTCACAAATGAAATACGCTACGCCACACAAGTGATGTGGCTGTGCGAAACCACGCCTCGTATAAAAGTAGAGGAAGGTTTCGCACTACCACTAGGGGTAGGAGGGGGAATGAGGATAACAAGGGGTGACATAAAAATTTTCGAAGAGGACCTGCTGGTATTTAATTCTTGTGTTTAGTTTATTTGGAATACTTTTAAAGGCCTGAAGATCAGTTTGTATCTTATTTGTACAGTTCATTGTGTCAAGCAGGTCCCGACAATGAGGTCTGCAGTGAGACAATAGTTTTGTCAACGTGTTGCGGGACCTGAGATCAGCCCACACGGCTGCGAATCGGACATGTATGAGTGCAATACGTGCTTATGTTCAACATCTCCTGCTACGGCAATGGATCGATGTCAGCCAGACTTGTCGCACATATTACTTACTACCTGGAGCTGGAGAGAAATACTGTGGTGGTAAAGACCACGGATCTCTCATTGGAGTGAGCGTGAGGCGGATCACGGAGTGGTGGACAGAGAAGGGGGAGAAAAGATGGACAGACAGGGGGGGAGGAGGGGGGTAGTTATGGGCAAAGGCAGGGAGGGTGGTCAGAGAGGAGGTAGAGGAGGGGGTGGACTAATAATAGAAGACTGAAACGAACAGGTCATGAAGACTCAGTTATTTGTAAGCAGTAGGTTCTGTGCAATCGTTTCAGGACAGTTGTATAGGGAAAAATAACATGCGAATCGAAAGTACGGAGTGTCGCCTCCGTGTCATCCTCAGCCCCAAGGCGTCACTGGATGCGGCTGTGGAGGGGCACGTGGTCAGCACGCCGCTCTCCCGGCCGTGTGTCAGTTCCCGAGACCGGAGCCGCTACTCCTCAATCGAGCAGCTCCTCAGACTGCCTCACAGGGACTGAGTGCGCCCCGCTCGCCAACAGCGCTCGGCAGACCGGACGGTCCACCCATCCAACTGCCAGCCCAGCCCGACAGCTGACCTGACGGTGACTGGTGTTACTGCTGCGGCGCAAGGCAGTGGGCGAAATAAATGCCCAGGTGACGCTGCGTGTGCCAGCTGGCAACGTAACAAAGGTCACAGATATCTGCAGTGCCCTCACCTGTCACAGACACGGAAGTCTAACAGCTGGACGCGCCTGTGCAGTGGATACACACACCGGCGTGGTGACGTACCGAGACCGCAGCCCGGCCGACCAGCAGCGACTAAGGCGGAGTCCCTCACAGCATTGGGCAAGGACGTGCTCAGCGTTTTCGGTCGTTGGGGTAGCGGATAATACTCGTACAGGGAAAACGGGGACAAGGGATGTTATTACCCAACTTTCGTGGCCTAGTTACGGCAGGCCGCCGTGGAGAAACGACACGGGGTGCTCTCCGAGCGACGATTTTCCTCCAACCCATTTCGCACGGCACGCGGGTACAGAGGCTGATTCGCCGGACTACCGAGCTCTGCCTGCCCCCTGCCCCCTACTGACGACGATGACGATGGCACTTGCGATATGGCAATGTTCGTTGTCCCAGGAGCCTCCACACAGTAGTGCGTCCAGGACGATGCCTTACTTGGCTCCCTGACTCGTCTGAGAGGACCTCTGGGTCCAGCGTGGTGGCAACATTTTTATCTTTATTTTTTTTTCTTTGGCTTTAGGCAGTATTGGCCGTACCGCCGTACTGTACAGAGTTAACATAAAACTTCGAGTAAACGTAAAAGGGCGGCCCGCCCGGTTGGCCGTGCTGTCTAACGCACTGGTTTCCGGGCGGGAAGGAGCGCCTGGTCCCCGGCACGAATCCGCCCTGCGGACTTGTGTCGAAGTCCGGTGAGCCGGCCAGTCTGTGGATGGTTTTTAGGCGGTTTTCCATCCACCTCGGCGAATGCGGGCTGCTTCCCCTTATTCGGCCTCACCTCCACTATGTCGGCGATTGCTGCGCAAACAAGTTCTCCACGTACGCGTACACACCCATTACTCTACCACGCAAACATAGTGGTTACACTCGTCTGGTGTGAGACGTTCCCTCTGGGGGTCCACCGGGGGCCGAACCGCACAGTAACCCTGGGTTCGGTGTGGGGCGGCGGAGGGTGCGGTAGTCGTCGTGGGGTTGTGGACCACTGCGGCTGCGGGGACGCAGCCTCTCCGTCGTTTCTAGGTCCCGGGTTAACATACAATACAAGGTCTGCTACGTCAGTTTCGTCCTCATCACAATGCTGGAAACTAAAATTTTTATACAATGTGAATGTCCCAGCTTCATACGAATGACGTTTGCTTAGCTTCAAATAGTCGAACGACGATTGGGGAGAGATGTTCTGTCTTACGGCCGCTAGCCGTCTGCCCTTAATACTGCTAAGAACCTCACCTCTCTCGGTTCCAGTCAGGATAAGCAGTGTTCTTGATCGTAGGTTTGAAACCACTATGAACGATCAATTTTAGACACAACTGCGCTAGTTGGTCGATTCTTTCGCCAGGCAAAATTTCATGCGCTCCTTTTATCCGTAACAAATTGACGTCTACGTCATTTTCCCTGGCCTCTGTGATGGTCGCCAATATATCCAAAATATACTCCAAGGAGGAAAACTACGAAAACACCGACGCACCACGAAGGAATTATCCGAATGGGAGGGAAATTGGTACACATGATCAACAGACAAACAAATCATTACAATTTGAGAAAAATTGGTTGATTTGATCAAGAGAAAGAGATCCGCACATTGAGCAATCAATAACACGTTGGTCTACCTCTAGCCTTTATGCAAGCAGCTCTTCGGCTTGAAATTGTTTGATGCAGTTGTTTGATGTCCTTCTGAGGGATGCCATGCCAGATTTTGTCCAATTAGCGCATTACATCGTTAAAATCCCGAGCGCGTTGGAGTGACCTGCCCAAAATTCTCAAAACTTTCTCAAAATGGGAGAGATCCGACGACCTTTCTGGTCAAAGTTTGATTTGACAAGCAAGAAGACGAGCAGTTGGGAATTATCTTACCGAAATGGAAGCGAAGGATGGGTTCCCATTAAGGGAAACAGAACTGGCTGTAGAATGTCGTCGACGTGCCAGTGTGCCGCAGATGACAACTGAGGTGGTCCTGCTATGAAATGAAGCTGGATCCCAGGCCATGGCTCGTGGTTCTCGGCCGTGTCGGCGCCCGACCGCTGTCCGACGTGTCTCCAGACACGTATCTCGCCTAGAATCCCACTGCCTTCTGTGATGAGACCCTCTTCGAACTGGGCCCCGATGACCGGCGACGAGGTGTCTGTAGATGCCTCGGACCGTCGTCGCCCAACAACCAGGACTGATCGTCTGGGATGCCATTTCATTTCATAGGAGGACCCCTATGGTCGTCATCTGCGGCGACCTTACTGTACAGCGGTGCGTCGACCATATTCTACGCCATATTTGGTTGACCTTCGTGACCAGCCATCCTGAGCACGATATTGCCCGCCCACACACGGCGAAAGTTCCTGCTGCTTGTCTTCTTGCTTTTCAAACCCTACCTCGGACAGCAAAGTCGCCGGACATCTGACCAACTGAGAACGTTTGGAGCATTATGGGCAAGTCCCTGCAACCAGCTCTGGATTTTGACGATGTAATGTGCCAGTTGGACAGAATTCGGCACGCTATCACTCGGGAGGGCATCCAAGAATTCTAACAATCAATGCCAAGCCGAATAGCTGCTTGCATAAGAGCCAGAGTGGACCAGCGCGTCATTGACTTGCTCAATTTGTGAAACCCCTTCTCTTGAATAAACCATCCAATTTTTCTGAACTTGCGATCTTTTTATTGTCTGTATTTGTGTATCGCACCTACCGATTTCCGTCGTATTCGGATAATTCCTTCGTGGTGCGTCTTTTTTTTTTTTTTTTTAAAGTGTACATTATCTTAGCCTGCTTATCGATTTTTGTTTTTTATAGTTCCTGCAAAGCGCTTTGCGATTCTGTGACTATCAGTGTGAGTTTAAATATATGTACAAGTCTACTGTGACCAGTAAACTGCTTTAGTTCGTAATTGATGTCCTTCTCGTTCCTTAACTCGTGTGGCAAATATGAGAGAGGTGCAGAGACAGATGTCAAACGGATACCGAAAGTAAGGTAATTTCGTGTCTTAAAGGATTATTGGCAAGAGGTCTCGCCATTTTTCATGGGTTTTTACTGCAGAGAAGTTCGGTTTGTGGTTTACCAGTGATGTGTTTGTATTAGCCCCCAGAATTTAGCCACTGCCGTTTTGGAGTTATGATCAGATATCGAAAAACGTCTCAAGGCAGAACTATCTGACGACATCTGCCTTTTATGTTAAGTGCTATTTCGCAAGCTGCCACTAACAATGCATTGGTGGTAGTTGCTTTCATGGCTCCAGGAATTCCCGATCGCCCTATAATGTCGAAAATCACGCTCTGAGTAGTAGTTTTCAGTGCGATGCTTCTGTAGTCGAAGACTGAGCGGGTCAATAACTTACACCGGTCAATGACTTATTTGTATTCTTTGACAGCGTGGCTGGCATTGCCGCCTTTCACTGCTTTGCCCGTCAAGGCTCCAAGTACGTCTTCAGCTCTCTTGGAACGGCATGGAGACCAGGCGGAATACCTCATACAAATAAAAGTACACACAAAACAGGACTTGTCCTATAAATAAGTGTTCTTGCATAGTAATTAAAACTTTATATTTTGAACGAAGTCCGCAGCTCGTGGTCTTGCGGTAGCGTTCTCGCTTCCCGGGGTTCCGGGTTCGGTTCCCGGCGGGTCAGGGATTTTTTCCTGCCTCAAGATGACTGGGTGTTGTTGTGTCATTTTCCTCATCATCATCATTCATCCCCATTACGGTCGGAGGAAGGCAATGGCAAACCAGCTCTGCTAGGATCTTGCCTAGTACGGCGGTGCGGGTTTCCCGCATTGTCCCCAACGCTCCTCGGACTATGGGTGTTCATCATTATCTTGAACGAGTATTCTGGATTAAAAAAATGTATTTAATTCTACTAATAAGGCTTGTTCATTTGTATTCAATATCAGTACTGGAATTCACTCCCACTCAACGAAATTATTTACTTCCAAATTTTGGCTAAAAAATATCTGGCAAATCTCGTACCCTCGCAGTAGGACAATCTCGTGGTGAGTGTCTTTCCCTTTGCGTAGCTGAATATTGCAATTCTCACTTTGCAGTTGATAAAGGAAGGAAGACTAAAGAAAAATCAAGACATGTTAATACGATTTGTCGACATGGAAAAAGCGTTCGATAATGTAAAGTGCTGCAAAATGTTGGTAATTCTGAGAAAAATAGGGGTAAGCTATAGGAAGAGACAGGTAATATACAATATGTACAAGGGCCAAGAAGGATTAATAAGAGTGGAGGATCAAGGACGACGAGCTTGAATTAAAAAGGATAATCTGAACATCGAAGAATCAATTATGAGAAAAAAGGAAGGTTCAGGAGTAGGCTGAAAATTCAAGGTGAAAGGATATCGATGATACGATTCGCTGATGACATTGCTATCCTGGGTGAAAGTGAAGATGAGTTACATAATCTGCTGAATGGAAGGAGCAGTCTAATGTGAAGAGAATATGGATTGAGACAAAAGTGATGAGAAGTAGCAGAAAAGAGAATAGTGAGAAACTTAACATCAGGATTGATGGTCACAAAATAGATGAAGTGAAGGAATACAATGAAGTAACCATTGATGGACGGAGTTAGGAGATCAAAAGCAGACTAGCAATGGCAGAAAGGGCATTCCTGGCCAAGGGAAGTGTACTAGTATCGAACATAAGCCTTAATTTGAGAATTTTCTGAGACTGTACATTCGGAACACAGTATTGTACGGTAGTGAAACATGGACTGTGGGAAAATTGAAACATAGAATAACTGAAACGTTTGAGATGTGGTGCTACGGACGAATGTCGAAAATTAAGTGAACTGGTGAAGTAAGGAATGAGGGAGGAGGCCCTGCACAGAATCAGAGAGGACAGGAATATGTGGAAAACACTGAGAAGGAGAAGGGACAGGATGATAGTAAATCTGTTAAGACATCAGGGACTCGCTTTCATTGTACTAGAAGGAGTTGTAGAGGGCAAAAACTGTAGAGTAAGACAGAGATCGGACTACATCCAGCAAATAATTGAGGACGTATGTTGTAAGTGCTACTCTGGGATGAAGAGGTAGACACAGCAGGGGAATTCGTGGCGGGTCCTATTAAACCAGTGAAAAGACTGATGACTCAAGAAAAAAACCCTCTACGTGTGTCACGGATGTACGTTCTGCCGTGTGCTTGATAGTGGTTTACAGACGCGTCAGCAGTGAGTGTAGTCTCGGGCTTTCACCGGCGCGCAGCAGGTGCCAGTGACGTCAGCCGGGCGTGGGCGGACAGGTCGGCGCCGCTGCGAGGTCTCGCTGGCCGTCACGTACCGTCTGACGGCGGCCTCCTGGCAAGCCGAGCCTCACCAGCATTCCACAACATACCCAGTTTGTGCGCTAAAGCGCCGCTGAAAAAAACACGTATTTAGTGTGACTGTTACTTCAGATACCTGCATCGCGTCCTTGTTTTCCACGCTCCCGTGGGACGAACTTCACACACAAAACAAGAAAAAAAAATTCACGCAACCGAACACTTTTGGCCTCTACAATCTTGATCGTGTTGCGATTAGCTTGAAGACTTGCTAACAAATACAGGAGATTCCACAAGATTTCGGGATTGCAGCCGGATCTCATCGACTTCTTTCCACGATATTTCGGCTGACAACCTTACAGCCATCTTCAGGCGAGTGTTTGACACTGGAGATTGCTAGTGCAAGTCGCTCTATTTATACGTAAAAGTGCCGCAGGCGCGCATGCGCAAGTTACCGTAGCATGCGCGCCACCTGTCGATTCCAAGGCCCTCTACAATGTTACTGCATCTATGGAGCGCAATCGAATGCGTGAAAAAAGTAAAACATGCACGCAGACGTGTCCAAAACAATAAAATGCAAAATTTCAATATTAAAATTACTTGTCGCTCGACGTGTCAGAAGCCATAAAAAGTTTTCTTTTGGTTGAAATTAAAGAAATCAACGGGTCCCAGGCCTTATTCAATAAAAAGCCGCCATCACGATTAATGAGATTATCCGCTAAACGTATTTCCACGGATTCCTTCACAACTGAATCCCAGGAGGATCTCGATGGGGCCAAGATTTTCGTGGCCGAATAATCCATATTATGTCCTGTGGAAATACAATGTTCGGCTATGGCCGACTTACTGGGCTGTAAAAGGCGAGTGTGGCGCTGATGTTCAACGCAGCGGTCGTGTACTGTGCGTGTGGTCTGACCAATGTAGGCTTTCCCACACTCGCAAGGTATTTTATAAATTCCAGCCTTCCGTAATCCCAGATCATCCTTGGCTGAGCCCAGAAGAGCACGAGTCTTTGTAGGTGGCCGGAAGATTGCTTTCACACGATGTTTCTTTAAAATTCTGCCTACTTTCGATGAAATGTTCCCGACATATGGGAGAAATGCTCTGGACTTAAACACCGCCTTATCCTCTTGATCTTGTTGGTGGTCACGTTTTTTCCTCCATAAAGCAGTACTGACCTGATGTGCAGAATATCCATTATGTTGAAATACCGATTTCAAGTGCTCTAATTCGTCTGCAAGGCTGTCTTTATCAGACACGACATGTGCCCTATGCACCAACGTTCGAAGGACGCCCATAGTTTGTGACGGGTGATAACAGCTTGACGCCTGCAGGTACAGATCCGTATGCGTGGGTTTTCGATAGACCGAATGCCCCAATGACCCATCCACCCTGCGTTTAACCATGACGTCCAGAAGTCGATGAGATCCAGCTGCAATCCCGAAAGCTTGTGGAATATTCGATACGCCGGGAAAACTTCAAGAGTCACAAACACAGGAGAGCCTGTCGTGCCACCGTCAGAAGCACGGTTACAGTTGAGGTCAGAGACGTGGCACCGTCAGAAACTTGGCACGAAATGCACGGAAAGGCGGCTGCGGCAAACAGTGATAGCTCAGCCGAAACACAAACAAATTTTATGTAAACTGTATAAACAGACAAAATGTTGTACGAGCTTTTACTCCACGGTCGACGATCAGTTACCGGAATCAGTAACAATGTACAGTAATGCAGGAGTTCCTCTCCGGAGGAGTTTAAGATGAAAGACCACTTGAATCTTTCCGTTTGGAAATCGGAGGCCAGACTCACACCGAAAGAATCCCGAGGACGTGAAGTCACGCACGAAGCAAGTCGATTACACAACTTTCGATCCGCAAGTTCTCGAGTATTTTCCGACCGTCTGGGCCCCTTATGAAGGACGGGGAAGGAGGCCGGCCGTGCCCTTTCAAAGGAACCATCCCAGCATTTGCCTGGAGCGATTTAGGGAAATCACGGAAAACCTAAATCAGGGAGGCCGGACGCGCGTTTGAACCGTCGTCCTCCCGAATGCGAGTCCAGTGTGCTAACCACTGCGCCACCTTGCTCGGTAAAACGAGTCATTAAAAGCACTGGTGTGAACACAGAGAAACTCGGACTATTACAGAAGGGCACCGACAGACAGTCCTCCTTCCGTGGATGGAACAGGAAGGGCGTACCCTCCGCCACACACCGTACTGTTCCTTACTTACCGAATGCAGGTACAATTGTACAGTAGACGTAGATCGTGATCCTACCGTTTCCCACTTCATCTGGGTCGGCCTGTACAATCTTCTGCCCGCATCTCGTGGTCGTGCGGTAGCGTTCTCGCTTCCCACGCCCGGGTTCCCGGGTTCGATTCCCGGCGGGGTCAGGGATTTTCTCTGCCTCGTGATGGCTGGGTGTTGTGTGATGTCCTTAGGTTAGTTAGGTTTAAGTAGTTCTAAGTTCTAGGGGAGTGATGACCATAGATGTTAAGTCCCATAGTGCTCAGAGCCATTTGAACCATTTTTTACAATCTTCTAGTGACAAGTTTCTCCGTCTGGTGCGTCTTCCTCAAAGCCGTGAATTCCTGCCACCTCTGCGGAGATCTTGGTGCTGCGAGTCTTCGGACTGTCGGCACTGAGAGCTTCTTGCCTCACGACTTGTCAGTTCCATCAAAGCTTGCCTTCCGTTCTCGATTTCCTTTTCGACGCATCTGGATAGAATCGTTTTTGTTGAGGTGAAGTAGACAGTCACTACCTAACGAAGCACACGAATTACCGTGGAAGGTACATATCTTCAGCACTCGCCGCCATGCAGAACAATTGGACTCAGAATACTGTCGCCTTGTGGTTGATCGCATTTTTCCTTATACAGTGAGCTCCTGCCATTGCATTCGGCATGGTTTGGTGCCATACTGTTCGCTACAACGGATGTTATTGCCTTGTTCTAAATAGGACCGAAACATGATTCACAGCGGTGTAGAAATCGGTGCTGAGCTTGATGCCGTGTTCCATGACTTGAGGTAGGCATTTGGCACAGCCCTGCACTGCCAATTAGTGACAAAATACGACTTCACAGAGAGAGGATCGGACCGGAACAAAATCAGCAAGCGTAAAGATAATTTCAGCAGCGCAAGGAAGTGTACCGTACATATAAAAGATGTAGCAGAAAACATCTAGAGCTCTTTAAGACTGCTTGCAGAAGATGCGGTTCTCTGCAAGGAAGTAGCAACGCCAGCGATGTCCAGAACCTGCATAGCTTTGGTTAGGTGTAAATATCCAGAGCGACCATAACTGGATGAACACATGAATCAAATAGTAGGAAAAACAGATGGCAGATTAGAGATTAATAGAAAGGTTCTTAAGGAAATGTGACTCATCCACGAAGGAAGTGGCTTATAATGCGTTTGTTCGATTGATGCTTGACTACTGTTGATCAGTCTGCGACCCTCAGCAGGCAGGAATGAGAGAAGAGGTAGAGAAGATGCGACAAAGAGCGGCGCGTTTCGTCACTGGGTGGTTCGGCCGGCGCGACAGCGTCGCAGGGACTCTCAACCAACTCCACTGGCAGACGCTACAGGAGGGGCGCTGGCCGCCACGGTGAGGTTTACCACTGACATTCTGAGAGAGCACAATCGGGGGAGAAGCGGACAACGTATTACTCCAACTCACGTACGTCTCGCTAAATGACCACAGCGAGAAAAATCCGAGACATTAGAGGTACTAGAGTGGTTTCTTCCCACGCGCCATTCGCGAATGGAGCAAGGAAGGGGCGATCAGTTAGAGGTACCAGCAGTATCCGCCGCTTGCTGAGTACCGATGTAGACGGAGGTTCAAACTGGCCGACACGCGGATACGGCAGGCGTGGCGCGCCGCCAGTGTGAGGGCGGTGTTCCCTGGTGCAGGTCCCGGTGTCCGCGCACGAGCTGCCGGGTTACGGAAGCATTCGCGAGTGCAGCGGGTGGCCGGCTCGTCCCCTCCCCGAGACTCGCTCACTGAACAACAAGCCTTCGCGGGAAGGACTTACCTGGTCCCGAGGGAACGCTGCTTCCAACTCTCCGAAGTGTGATCGAGTGTGTAGTTTTCGTGCCTTTTGGTAAAATGTGTAGAGTCTTGTAACGCAGGGATGCGAGGGATCTAATGTTGTTACGAGTGGCCGGTATCCTCTTTCTACGACACAAATTGGACACGTAGGTAACACGTTTCTTTATTTACGTGAACTGGAAACATTACTTAACTTGAATAGAGTCCACATGTTGTGGTACTAGCTCCATCCGTAATAGTTCTCTTGCAGACTGATGTAAACTACAATTGTGGTTGAGGTAAACTAGTCTCGTTATAGCCACTACTCTGGTTGTTGTGTACTGTCGTAGCCTGTGATGAACTAAACCTGCTCTGAGAGTAAACTGACAGACGCCAAAGTGAACGGTCGAACGAGGCGCTCCGTTTAGCGGCGGCGGCCTAAATCCGTGCTGTCGGGAGGATGTTGTCGGCGCGTTGCTTGTGAGTGTGTCCTGGCCTCTCTCGCGATAGGTGCGCTCGATCCTGTGCCGACTAATCGATCTTCAAGCTTCGTCTTAGCCGACCGGTGTGCTGGCAAAGCTTACGCCGCCACAAAATGAAACGAGGAATAAAGCCCCCATTTTCTAATTGCTGTAGAAATGATCATCGCCAGAGGAGGAACGGAATTTTATGAAAAGAATGAGAATGTTTCGTCCCTGATACCAGTAATTTCCCAGAGCGAGTAAAGGGTGATACAGTTTACAGAAATAGTGTTTGTTTCGTATTTATCTTAAATACATACTTGAAGTTTTCTATCTTTCAACCATTTTTAATGGATTACTTTTCATATTTTTGGATATCCATAGTAATTTTGTATATTATTGTGTACAATTTTTTGTCTGTTTATTTTGAAATATACTCATGGGAAGTTCTCTGAAACTGCGGTCTTATTTACCACCTTAATGTAAGTCGAGAGAATCATCACCACCACGACATTACTGTCAAAAATGACTTGGTGTTGTTTAACATTGAAGAAGGCAAATTCTTCAAAAATCAGTTCATGTTTTGTTGTTAACAAACAGCCAGAAAGCTTTGATTGGCCTCAAAATATGTCTGAAGTAGCAGTGTATGCATCCATGCATGTGTTTGTACTATATATTTAAAACAAAACAAAAACCTAGTTCCTCAGATTGAATTTTTCGAATAGTATTTTAATGCAAAATTCTTAGGTACCGCAAGTCTGTGCAGTAACAATTACATTTAACATTCTTAATGTAGCTAACAAATGATTGTCCGAGACATAGCTTTCATTTCAAGTGTTAAAACACAAGATTATATTGTCGAATTAAATTGCCGTATAATGGCCTACTAAAGTGCGGCTGCGGAAAACAGCTTCCACTTCGAACAGTGCATCGTATGTGTGCAAGAACTGGTAATCTTCCAGATGTATGTCAGTTTCACGGAATTATCAAAGCCGATTAAAGAATCTGGAGAACCAGCTACAGCAATAAGTAGTTACATGCTGATAGAAGTCTCCATATATTTAAGACTTATCCCTATTAGTTTACACAGTATTTGCGTGTTACTCCAAGTAGCACTGATCTTCAGGACATACGAAATAATAATGACAGAACACGAATAAATTAATCGTTACTTTTCTTTAAGTAGCTAAAACATTATTGCACGAAATAAAAGTGTAGGTTTGCTTTGCAGGTTTTCATGACAATCGTACTGCAGGCATCTGCTGATATTACGACACTAAACATCACTCGATTGATCTTCCTTCCCAGGAATTTCACTTATCTCTCACTTTTTTTTCAGCTGCAGTTTACTCTCTAATTACCATGCTTTCTTTACCCTCTATTTCGTGGTAGGGGAGAGGCGGAATTCATCCCCGTTCTCGCAAAACAAGTCCTGGACGACGCAAGTCGTATGATCCGGGGCACTTTCGTTTTGGAACGGAACGTCACCATTGGGGAACAAACGTTGTAGCGTTGGCTGGACCTGATCAGCCAAAATGGGCACCTTACCCTTCACAGTAATGCGACCGTGCAGAGTAACCGTGAGGTCCTCGGTATTACACAGTGTGGTTCCTCAGACGGTTACCGAGCCCTTCAATGTTTCATTTTTGTGAAAAATTTGGCCACAAGTTGGAAACTGTGTCAAACGAGAGTCATCCGACCAAATGATTTTCTTCCATTGATCCACAGTCCAGTTTTTTCTGTTACCGGCATTTGCACCACTGATGAGTCGTTTTGAAATTCCAGCTGCCCCTGCAGTTCCCTCCTTCCGGAACTGCCTTCATGCTGTTTAGGTACTGACAGTATTCGCGAGTGCGATATTGAGTTCTGCAGTGACTCTCGCAGCTGTCGTCCTTTTACCTTTCGTCACATTTGTCTTTGGTGACCGTCTTTCACCATCAATCGACACTCACTTTCGTCCGCGTTGTGGCTTGTCGGACGATATCTTTCCGTTTTCTGTGTATACAGTACAGACAGCCTGAGGGGAGACACGTCTGCATGAATTCAGGATAGTTAGTTAGTTAGTTACGTGTTCCGTTGATCAATAGGACGGAAAAACCATTATGATGTGGAACGTGTCAAATGCACAAGAAATGTGCACAGGAAACAAGTTTTTTCCTCTTTTTTTTCGTTTACATTCTAGTGTTATACCTACATATTTCTATTATCTATCCCATTCCCTTAAATGGCACAAAATGCATATATTATATCTCCAGATTTATTTACTCATATTCAAGAATTCATCTATGGTATAGAAGGAGTTTTCAAGGAGGTATGATTTCAATTTGTTTTTGAAACTATTACTGCTGTCTGCCAGACATTTTATTTCATCTGGTAATTTATCAAAAAGTTTTATAGGAGCATATTTTACCCCTTTCTGTGCCAAAGATAGGTTAAGTAAAGGGTAGTGTAGAAATTTCTTTTTTCTGGTATTGTAATTGAATGTCGCTGTTGATTTTAAACTGGTCCATGTTGTTGAGAAAAAATTTCGTTACTGAGTAAATGTACTGTGAAGCAGTTGTAAGAATTCCTAACCTTTTAAACAGATGCCTACAAGATGTGCGACTATGAACCCCATGCATTATTCTAACTACTTTCTTTTGAGCAGTGAATACCTTTTGCCTAAGTGTTGAGTTGCCCCAGAATATTATTCCATATGACATCAGAGAGTGGAAGTATGCAAAGTATGTTAGCTTACTAATTTCTACATCCTCAAAATTGTCAAATATTCTGATTGCAAAAGTTGCTGAACCTAGTCACATTAGGAGATCCAAAATATGAATTTTCCAATTAAGATTCTCATCTATATGTACACCCAAAAACTTAGTATGCTCTGCCCTGGCTACTGACTTCTTTTGATGTGTTATGTTTATTGAAGGAATTATACTTTTTTGCAGCAGAAAATTGGATGTTCTGTGTTTTTTCAAAGTTCAGAGCAAGCCCATTCAGAAAACCAATTTATAACTTTTCCAAAGACCTTATTTGTATCATTTTTTATCGGACTTCCTTTTACTGCATTCATAATTATGCTTGTATAGTCAGCAAACAGTGTCAGTCCAGCATCTTGTTTCACATAAGAAGGGAGGTCATTCATATATATCAAGAACAGGAGGGGACCCATGATCGAACCTTGTGGAACACCTAATGTAATTTCACCCCAGTTAGATGACGTGGCAAACTCATTTAAATCACTTGAAGCATATAATGAGACTTTTTGCTTCCTGTTCTGTAGATATGACTTAAACGACTCATATGCTGTTCCATTTATACCATAGAATTGTAATTTCTCTAACATAATGTCATGGTTCACACAATCAAATGCTTTGGATAAGTCATAGAATATTCCTACTGGTGACATTTTACTATTTAAAGACTCTATTATGTGAACAGTGAAATTGTATATTGCTTTCTCAGTGGGACAGCATTTCTAAAATCCGAACAGTGATTTACAAAGTATCCCATTACTGTTGAGACAGCTAACCACTCATGAGTAGATTACTTTCTCAAAGATTTTTGAAAATGCTGTAAGCAAGTATACTGGCTGGTAATTATTGACATCTGTGATTTCCCCCTTTTTGTAGACAGGCCTGACAGTGGCATATTTTAACCAGTCTGGAAAAATACCCTGAGTCAGTGATGCATTACATATGTGACTCAAAACATTGGCTGTAATTGTTCCACATTGTTTTACTAACTTGTTAGAGATGTCATCTACTCCAACAGAACATTTATTTTTCAAAGATTTAACAATTTTGCTTACTTCACAAGAGGTTGTTAGATGAAACTTAATCTGACCAAAATTTTTCAAAACTGACTCTTCCCTGTATTGCATGGCTTTTTCTTTTGAACTATTCTCACCAATTTTTTCTCCTACACTTAAGAAGTGATTATTAAATACATTGGCTACCTGTGTACTGTTGGTTAAGATGGTCTCATTCCCTTTAACAGTAATACTACCTACCCCAGTGGTTACTTTTCCTGTCTCCCATCTAACAACATTCCATATTGATTTTATTTTATTGCTGGAGTTGTTAATTTCTTCTCTAACATACATATTTCTTGATTCCCTTAAAACTTTTCTCAGTATGTTACAATAATTTTTACAGTGTAAAACTACTTCTGGATCTTTAATAGTTCTTGCTGTCTCATACAGTTTTCTTTTTCTTTCTGAAGACACTTTAATATCTGTAGTAATCCAAGGTTTCTTTGAAAAGTTTGTGATGTTACATTTAGTAATTTTCTTTGGAAAACAGTGTTCAAAAACGTATATAAATTTGTCAAGAAATATGCTGCATTCATCATTAGTATTTGACTCATTATATGCATCTTTCCAGTTTACATTTCCTAAACTTTCTCTGAAGTGATCTATAGATACTGGGTTGAGCACCCTCACACTTTTACTTAATGGTTTCTGAAGTGTACACGCTGTTAGGTTTTGTAGGTTAATCAGGTGTGCATCATGGTCAGATAATCCATTTACCACAGGGAAAGCATGTGTTTGTTCTACATCCTCTTGCTGTACAAATACATTACCTATTAGGGTACTACTGTCCTGAGCTATACGTGTAGGGAAATTGATCACTGATTCTAAGTTGTATGTTGGTAACAACACTTCTAGTTCACTTTTCATATCAGAATTGCTTAGAAAGTTAACATGGAAATCACCACAGATTAATAACTTCTTCTTTTTGTGTGACAGACAGCATAATAGGGAGTCAAACTTTTTTATGAATAGCTCCCAATCTCCTAGTGGAGATGCACAAACCTCAAAGTGCTGATCAACACAAAATTTGCTTACTTCAACAGTTCTGTATTTATACCCTTCTTTTATGAAAATGGCAACTCCTCCTTTATCCACACTAGATCTACAAGTGTAAGATGCTAAATCATACCCATTTATACTCACATTTTCCATCCCCACAGTTACATGGTGCTCAGACAGACAAAGTACATCAATCTGATTCTTATTTTTGAGATCATCTAAACACATTATCAGCTCATCTATTTTTTATTCCCCTGATATTTTGGTGCTGTAAGTTGATACCACCCTTAGCTTTATCCCTATTTGCTGTGCATGAAGTTTCTTTTCTTCTATTTTCCTTGGTTGTTGTCTGTCTGGAATTTGGCTTTAACCTAAGAAACATGTCTGCTGTCTGCCTGGTCCCAATAACCACGGGGATCACCCTTTGTGTGACTGTGGCCCCCCTTAGAGTATCTGCGAATAGAGAAGCTAACTTATCTTTCCCCTTCCTACTAAGGTGCAGGCCATGTGTAGTGTAGCCCCACCTACCAATAGCATCAACTGGAACAACACTTGCGTGAGACTTTGCCGGTGTCTGGAGCATTCCGTTCACCTCAGTGTTAACACGCCTTACAGCAGTGTTTAGCCAGGGTTGATCATGGCGCTGAAAGACCTCCACAAACCCCACATTCGTGTGCTCAGTTTCTGCTCCTATTTTATCCAGGTCACTCCTAATACTATATCTTGGAATCTTAGCCAGGCTGTTTCCTGCTCCCCCAACTATAATTACCCGATCTTCCTTCTCAAAGTCCTTGCATAACCGACCTAATTTTTCTGTCACCTGGCTAAGGCTAGCACTTGGTTTCACAAAACTTGTGACCTGGTACTCTGTCCCTAATTTCTTCTCAAGCTGTTGGCCCACACCCCTCCCATGAATGCTACCTATGAGCAGAATTTTTTTTTTCCTATTCTGGTTTGACCCCGACCTGTCTTTTTTCTTTAAGCTAGTAATCTGCTTCAACCTACATTCGACTACATCTGAATGAGGCCCTTGCTCCACTACTTCAGATAGTTAAACTTATTTGCTAACTGAATTTCAGAAGTTTTATCAATTGTTTCCCTTTTTCGCCCTTTGCTTGCTACCTTTTCCCAGCGCCCAGAGTCCTATTCCTCCCTTAGCTTACTTAATTCCAAATTCGCGATTTCTAATTCAGCCTTAAGGGCACAAATCTTTGCCTCCTGTTCCGCGATTTTTCTGTCCTTTCTACATAACCTACACTGCCATGGAAGAGCCTCATTATCTACCCTCGTTTCCTCTCCGCTGCACTCGCCCCAATGAAACCACAACCTACAGTCTATACAGAACACCGCCTCTTTCAAATTTCTACGGCAACTACCACAATTGTCCACATGGTTTGATAGTAATACGTAACACAAAAGCAGAAAATAACTTCAACAAGACAATAGTTTCTTAACCTGTACTAATACGCAACTGAACACTAATGTAAACAAACTTATAAACTTACTTCAGAAACTTTTAATTAACCACACAAATTCTGGATGAGAGACACGAATTAATTTAACTTTGAAGCGCTAAGTCTAGTCAAAAACAAAATATCTACGCTTGTACGAAATTTACGCCTAAGTATGTAAACAAACTCGCGACTGCCGGCCTTTACGAAATGATTGCGGCTAGGTTGCTGTGAAGCGTCTCTGACACTAGAAAACATTGTCAAAGTTCACTTATTTTGCAGTCGTCTCGTTTCAGACCGGCGCTGCAGCCGATGTCTCAGCTGCGTGTTGGATTCCCGCTGACGACTGCCGAGTCAGCACCTGGTGTGCGGGCCCAGGCGTGTTGTCGGCGCGGCACGAATGGTCTCTACTAGCTGCCGGAGTGTGCTCGATCCCACTCCGAATTCTGTGTTGACCCTAAATGACCCATCCGTGATGTAGTGTTGTCGGAAGTCGTGTAGTCGGCCCGTCTACTTCCTACCGGCCACGTAGATTTCGGCACCCGTGGGCACGGAGTGTGAACTGCACGAGTCCTTGCTGCCGGCTTCCGCGGTGAAGTTCGGTGCCGTCAGCGCTCCCTGATGTGGTGTTGTCGGAAGACAGTCAGCTTCTCCAGCAACAGTGGTAGGCGTCAAACAGTATGAAGTTCATCAGGCGAAGACCATCATCTCAGCTACATCCGGCTGGTTTCCAGACTGTTCTATCGTATATACACTATGTGATCAAATGTATCCGGACACCTCCAAAAACATACCTTTTTCATATTAGGTGCATTGTGCTGCCACCTACAGCCAGGTACTCCATATCAGCAACCTCCAGTAGTCATTAGACACGGTGAGAGGGCAGAATGGGGCGCTCCGCGAAACTCACGTGGTCAGGTGATTGGGCGTCACTTATATGCCTGTAAGCGAGATTTCCACACTCCTAAACATCCATAGATCCACTGTTTCCGATGTGATAGTGAAGTGGAAACGTGAAGGGGCACGGACAGCATAAAAGCGTACAATTCGACTTCATCTGACTGACATCTATCCAGTCCATCACACAGGAATTCCAAACTGCATCAGGATCCACTGCAAATACTATGACAGTTAGGCGGAGGTGAGAAAACTTGGATTTCGTGGTCGAGCGGCTGCTCATAAGCCACACATCACGCCGGTAAGTGCCAAACGACGCCTCGCTTGGAGTAAGGAGCGTAAACATTGGGGGATTGAACAGTGGAAAAATGTTGTATGGAGTGACGAATGCGGGTACACAATGTGGCGATCCGATGGCAGGGTGTGGGTATGGCGAATGCCCGGCGAACGTCATCTGGCCAGCGTGTCTAGTGCCAACAGTAAAATTCGGAGGCGGTGATGTTATGGTATGGTCGTGTTTTTCATGGAGGGGGCTTGCACCCCTTGTAGTTTTGCGTGGCGCTATCACAGCATAGCCCTACATTGATGTTTTAAGAACCTTCTTCCTTCCCACAGTTGAAGAGCAATTCGGGGATGGCGATTGCATCTTTCAACACGGTTGAGCACCTGCTCATAATGCACGGCTTCTGGCGGAGTGGTTACACAACAATAACATCCCTGTAATGGACTGGCCTGCACAGAGTCCTGACCTCGAATCCTATAGTACATCTTTGGGATGTTTTGAAACGCCGAGTTCGTACCAAGCCTCACTGACCGACATCGATACCTTTCCTCAGTGAAGGATGGGCTGGCATTCCTCAAGAAACCTTCCAGCACCTGATTGAACTTATGCCTGCGAGAGTGGAAACTGTCATGATGGCTAAGGGTTGGCCAACACCATATTGAATTCCAGCATTACCCATTTAGGGCGCCACGAACTTGTAAGTAATTTTCAGGCAGGTGTCCGGATATTTTTGATAACATGGCGTATGACATTCGCTACAGTATCGTAGTCGCGAAATCCAGTGCTACCACTGAGCGCGCCATTGATCCCAATTATCAATTCGGCGAGAGCTGGAGAGCTCGACTGTCTGAAGGAAGCTAACGTGAGGCTGCGACGTGATGCTCTGTTGGTAATGACCGCCTGCTTGCTTCTTACTCTTCTGTATTCGCTTAACTGCTCTTAACTGCTGCGCAGGTTCTCTGATACTCGATCTTCTGGAGTAGGTACAGTTCCTATCGATACCTCTTACGAGCTAACGAATATGCTTGTCACATTTCTGTCGGTGTTCCGTCCCGTGCTATTTTTTGCTGAGCTCGTCCTCTCTCTCTCTCTCTCTCTCTCTCTCTCTCTCTCTCTCTGTCTCTCTTGGCGTGGTGTTGTAACGTGCCGAGGTCTGACCCACTTGCTACGAACCGCTAGTTTCTCGGTCCTGTCTCTGTCTCTGACGTGACTCCCTTTGCTTTTAGCAAGGACAATAAGTTTTAAAATGTTTTAATTTTCAGCCCCTTACTATTTTGTGCCATAACAGCAGTAAAATGTTCGATTGGCGCCTCTTGAAACACCAAACATTCCTGCTACTTGGCTCCGACGTCATTCACTCACAACTTAAACAGCAATGTTACGATCGCGATTGACACTTGCAACGTGTTCAGGATGTTGTACAGGTGCCACTTGTGTTCAGATGCGACAACGCAACCGGCGGGCTTGGCTGGCGTCTACATTTAAATTCGAGGACTCTTTTCTCTCTGTTTCCGTATATTTGCTCGACATCTGTAAAGCCGTACACGAAAACATTCGTAGCGTGCGTGCGGTTTACGTGTCGTAGAAGCCAGGCACTGTCTGAGTGTGGTGGATCAGAAATTTTATTCCCCGCAGGCAATAAATGAATTTAAAAGTGTGTACCCCATTCGCCCACTTGTGCATTTTAGTCCAGACGATGAAGGAAAATTAGGGGTGAAATCGCTTAGTCGCAAATTTTTGCTCAGTGATAGGACCGACTGTCCTGAATATCGTATTAAAAATCCTGACCGTAGGGGTGTCAGCGTTCGGATAGTGGGGATAGGTTTTGCGGTCACTTTATGTGTTTCGAGTATGATTCGAAACCTGCAGCTTCTACTGAAAATGTTATCGAGTACAGATGAAAGTACATTAAATTTCCCATAAAAAAGGTCCAACTCATTTTTTTCTAGGACTAATAATTTCTGCGTTAAGAGATGGAAAAATAGCAACGGTATGATACTAATGTTTACATTTAAATGAAGTGCATTAAAAACAAATACCAAATATGTGTACCACATGTAGGTGTAGCAGGGCCGTATTGTAAGACAGCGGAGGGTGCAGTTGCGTGGGATAGGTGCGCGAGGCGAAGTCAGTGACGGCTTGTGGTCACGCTCTGCTATCCTTCGTAGGTCTGCAGGCTGAAGGTGGAGCAGGTGATTCCCCACTGTGCCTGCTCCACTACGTCACAGGAAACAACCGTGTGTGTTTCACAAAGTTGTAATCGGGTCCTCCACAGCGCGCCACGAAACACTCGCGACGCAGTGCCCGGGGAGTGTTTGCTTTGCACAAAATGCGCTACCACTGTACGCAGTGCAGATGTGAGTCACTAAAACAACTGACGCAGGTAATGCGTGTGGTCAGATCTCTGCACACTGTTCCTCACTGCCGGAGGAAATTCTGATCCTTAGTGATCCTGGACGGCAGCTCTAGTGTTCTTCCGGCAAAAGGCAATTACCCCCACCGTGAGCGCTGCTCCATTGCTCTAATATGAGCAGAGAAAAACTTGACTGAGCCCGTGAGAAATAATTCGATGCTTTGCGCCGTTTCCCCTTTGACCAGCGTCGAAGTTGGTCAACCAGGCCGTTGTCCTCGCAAGTTGAAGCGGCCCGACAGAGACGGTATTGGCAAACGTGTTCTCCATGTGGCTTCCTAAAACCGAACAAAAGGGCGACACAAAAACTGGTATACGACGGTAGTACGGACTGAACCCGAGCCGAAGGCTGAGCAAGTCTCACCTGACGCGCCGTCGCCTGCGCTGTGAGAACAACACACCCACGCTTTGAATTTACGCGCACAACGACCTGATTGGCTAACGTCAGTGCCAATTAAATCGTAAACGGGGCAAAATATCCAAGTTTTTTCTTAACCGTTATTTCTCAGCAAAACCTACGCTGCAACACCCATAGGAGCGTTTCAGACTGTTTCCGTGTATAGGGGAGTTATTTTGAGTTCATTAAGTGAATACTTGTATGCAGTTGTTAAGTGAACTATTACGGAAAAAAGCCCAGCAGCTGGAGCTGTCAACTGTCTACCACACTGAAGTGCAACACGCACATCTGTTCGACAGTGTCGATTTCATTGTCTCCACTATCACTGTCTGGAATACTTCTCACAACATGAGGGGTGTCAAATGCATCACCCCAGCCTCAGCTCTCCCAAAATCTAAAGAGTCCCAGAGGCTCTGCAGCAGAAGTAGGTCATCAACATGATCAGTCCCATTCTATCAGACATATTGACACCCATCTTGAAAGATACGTTGTGGATGTGTGGCAAATGGCTCCACTCACAAGGGGAGGCCGCCAATTGCGAAATTCAGATTCGATTCATACTGCGCATAATAAAAGCTCATGGCCAGAGGTGTAATGTGGCAAAGCACCAAGATGCATTTCTCAGCCGTTGTCGAGAAAATCGACAGTTAAAAGAAACCGTTGCAGTGAAATACTCTCGACGATTAGTGATTTTCTACAGCGTCGTGGCGCAGCGGTAAGCGCTCGGGTTCGTAATCCGATGGTCCCCGGATCGAATCTCGCGCCATGCAATTTTTTTTTATTATTAGTTTTTTGTAATTCAAATATATATATATATAAAGTATTAATGTGCTTATGCATGTTGGTGAAGGCGGATCGCTCTCCAATTGTACCGCCTCCATTTTTCCGTTTTTTTTTAACAGGATGTACCAAAGCTCTCCCGTCCGCACTGATTTTCGACAATGTTATAAGTTGCGCTAGGGACCGCATCTACCTTCTTTCGAAGTTAGCAGGCAACTACGCTGTTATGCGGCGGCTCGTTTCGGCCCATTCAACATCTGTCATTCGAGTGTAACGAGCGAGTAACGGAGTTTATATTTCATACCTGCCACAGCAAATTTGTGTTCGTGGGGTCTCTATTCTAATTCGAACGTTTGACTTACGCTATACGTATTCGTTTCGGAATATCGTTTCTACGTCTTCCGTTAACTATGAGTGGTTAACACTATGAAGACAATTAATAACATTTGTGAAACACAACTTTGTTTGCGGAAAACATAATGATGTTCGAAGTCGCCAGTTTTTCCACGACAAACGACTTTCAACAACTTATTATATGCATAATTGTTGCAACTGATTGCCGGGAATTATATATATATATATATATATATATATATATATATATATATATTTGAATTATAAAAAACAAATACTAAAAAAAAAAAGTTGCATAGTGCGAGATTCGATCCGGCGACCTTTGGATTACGAACCAGAGCGCTTACCGCTGCGCCACGACGCTATGCAGAGTTATTAATCGTAGAGAGTATTTCACTGCAACGGTTTCTTTTAACTGTCGATTTTCTCGACAACGGCTGAGAAGTGCATCTTGGTGCTTTGCCACATTACACCTTTTATTATGCGCAGTATGAATCGAATCTGAATTTCGCAATTGCAGCCTCCCCTTGTCAGTCCAGCTCACCCAACGAGTGCCAGAAATCCCTGAATGGAACTGATTTATGCATTCTACCAGTAACATAATTAATAGTGAGAGACGTACAGTGACTTTTTGGTCATTCATTAAGTCAGCACTAAGTGACTAAAATACAGCTACATGGCTTTACACTATGTAGTCAATGCTAGACAGCAGCAAGGCACCACTTTTACCCCAATCCATTTCCCACCAACACTGCATAGGTCACTGACAGCATCACACTTACAGCTTACACACAGGAACATATTTTACATAATAGCTCACATAACAACTGCAAATAAATACTCACTTAATAATCTAAAAATAACTCCACTATATGAACACGAGCTCAGTGAAGTTATTTTGTCTGCTCACATAAGGGAACCAGACACGAAATGCTGGGGATGTATAGTCTGTCTCTAAACTGAAAAGCGAGCGGCGCTCACGGTGAGGGAAATTGTCTTTCGCTGAAGAATGCCATAGCTTTCGTGTTGGGTGGCTAATAATCAGTTTCTCCTCTAGCAGGAGAGTGTGCAGAGAATTGCGTAGATTCTGATCGTATGAATTACCTGCGTTAGTGTTATTAGTAACTCACGTCTTCATTCTATGCAGTGTTAACGCATTTTGTGCAGATTAAACAGTCCCAGGCATGTTCGCGCACTGTGTCGCCAGACATTCATAAGGGAAGCTATGGAGGACTTGATTACAACTTTGTGAAACACACTGTGGTTGTGTCCTGTGACGTAGTGGGCTAGACAGTGGGGAATGAGCTGCTCGACCTTCAGTTTGCAGACCTATGAAGGAGGGAAGAGCATGGCCGCAATCCAGCCACTCACCTTGCCTCGCGCATCTACCCTACACAACCCTCCCCTCCCCTCCACTCTGTGACAGCCACCGAACACAATTTATCCCTTAATAAGGCGCTACAGCACTTAGATGTGGTACACACAATTAATATTTCTTTTTAAGCCACTTCATTTAAAACAAGTATTTATTTTATAGCGTTAAAACAATATTCTTCATAATCTGTGATTAATTCCATCCCCTGAACTCTTAGCTATAGAGAAATGATGAATAGCGATGTTTTTTTAGGAAATTTAATGTAGTGAAGTTTTTTACTGGTAAACATTTTCGCTAGAAGCCGTGGTTTTCGAGTTATTCGAGAAATACATAGAAAGTGACTTATAAACCCATCCCCACACCCCACTGATCAAGATTTTCAGTGTATTGTTCAGAGACACTCCCTCCACAATTTCATTCCCTAATCAACCTTCTTTGGCCTTTGCTAACTGGGCTACGTGGAGCGTGCGCTCTAGCAGTGGAGTGTAGTAGCTTTTCTGCCCAGGTGGAACGTGTTCTGCAAGCGCCAAGCAAACACATTGCGTTTTCAGGTGTGTGCTGCCTTTGCGAGTGTGTAGGTTCGAACATCGTGTCCCGGGATAGTTAAGAACCCGCGCAGATGCATCTGCCCGTTATATATTTATTTCAACACAGAAAAATATAAAAAGAGACAAATGTTGGTTAAAACGTGGTGCAGGGACAGAGAGAGCCTTTATTACTCGAACTGCAACAGTGATTGTGATGATTTTGAAAGTTTTGTACTGATGGGCTTCTACATTTCAACACGTTTAGACTTTAATTACGCCACTGCTATAGAAATAAGATTCCATTATTAGGAACTGCATCTTTCTAGATGAATGATCAACTGTGCAACTGATTGCTCGCTGCAAGACTTATTAGATGTTCCGTGGTTCTGTTCGCGCAGCATGTACTTGTTATATAATACTACAAACATATTGCGCAGTTCATACTGCATTAAAGCAAGGGTTTTTAAGACTGTACATAAATTGCAAATAATATTTTAAAGTTGCAAAAGTGACGGTCTTTTGCGTCAGTGGGTAAAAACGGGACGGTTACGGCGCTGGTGAGGAGCCAGCGGCCACCGCCTGCGGGCTGAACCTGGCTGGCTCTCGAGCGGCGGGAGAGCGGGAGGCGGGCAGGCGCTCGGTTTGTACGCAACCGGGAACACATTTCCGGATATTTACGCCCTCGCTTGACTCACCTCACGTTTGCACCTCGCGACACAGATCAGTGGAAGTGCTTACCCGACCGCAAGATTTGAACACTGAAGAAAAATACATTCTCAGTCTGAGCGCAAAGTTACAGCCTGTGCGTCGTGCGTAAAAAAACGCTCTTTTCGATGTGTAAATAAATTTAGGGGATGATATTAAACGAATATACCCTCAAAAACGCGTGTTTTCGGGCATAATATGTTGGTGTGGCGTATCGGGAAATCGTTGCCATTTGGCTCGGTGCTTATAGCCCATAAACCAGGGGCGGCCAAGATTTCGGCTCGCGGGCCTCGCCTGGGCCGGAGTGCCAAAGCGCTCTGCCTTCCCCCGCCGCCGTGCGCTGCTGTCTGGCATTTAAATGCCGGTACAGTCGCCCTGCATATGACTTGGTTTTACATTTAACATGTGTCAACAGTGTAGATCACAATCAAAATCAATTTTTCAGTATTATTTAATTATTTTTATATATATTTTATGTCCACCTCTGGCAGCTGAGTGGTCAGTGCGACGAAATGTCATACCTAAAGGCCCGGGTTCTATTCCCGGCTGGGTCGGAGATTTTCTCCGCTCAGGGACTGGGCGTTGTGTTGTCCTTATCATCATCATTTCATCCGCATCGACACGCAAGTCGCCGCAGTGGCGTCAAATCGAAAGACCTGCACCAGGCGAGCGGTCTACCCGACGGGAGGCCCTAGCCACACATTGTGTATATACAGGGTGTTACAAAAAGGTACGGCCAAACTTTCAGGAAACATTCCTCACACACAAAGAAAGAAAATATGTTATGTGCACATGATTCCGGAAACGCTAACTTTCGATGTTAGAGCTCATTTTATTACTTCTCTTCAAATCACATTAATCATTTGGTACCGGGGTTGTGTAGACAAGAGCTTTCCAATGCCCCCATAAATGAAAGTCAAGAGGATTGAGGTCAGGAGAGCGTGGAGGCCATGGAATTGGTCCGTCTCTACCACTCCATCGGTCACCGAATCTGTTGTTGAGAAGCGTACGAACACTTCGACTGAAATGTGCAGGAGCTCCATCGTGCAGGAACCACATGTTGTGTCGCACTTGTAAAGGCACATGTTCTAGCAGCACAGGTAGAGTATCCCGCATGAAATCATGACAACGTGCTCCATTGAGCGTAGGTGGAAGAAACTAAAATGAGCTCTAACATGGAAATTAAGCGTTTCCGGACACATGTCCACATAACATCTTTTCTATATTTGTGTGTGAGGAATGTCTCCTGAAAGTTTGGCCGTACCTTTTTGTAACACCCTGTATATATTTTATGGAGACGTAATATAATTTTTATTTGGTACAAACTGTTGTTATATGGAGAGACACAAACAATTTCACACAGTTTTGCACTCGAGTTGCCACGTAATCATGACTTATGTGGTTTCATAATGTAGAAAAACAGACTTGGAAACTTAACATAAGGAAAGCAATGTAGACGTCCTGGACGTTGTATTATGTAAAAAGATATGTCATTAGAACAGGAATTATGTTGCAGATCAGTCAGTTACATATGCACTTTCTCAGGGGCGATTTCATCTGAGACGGCAAATTGTCTCGAAAACAGCTGGAAAACAGAATAAGATGACAGTGTCCTCAAAATGTTTATAAAACTATCCTCGTAATTCGTTCAAGGCCAAAATGAATTCTTCAAACCTCGCAAATTTCTTTAACGCCATTGAGCTTAGGCAACTGAATTGTCTTTGGCGGACTGTGTCCATTCTACAACGCGATTTTGTCATTAAATGCATCGCCATCAAATCAGAAAAGTTACCCTGCAGTGTCTTACTACAGTCAAATCTACTTAAAATGCAAAGTCTGAAATCCATTCCAGATGTCTAATTTTCGTTCCTGGACTCCTTTTTTCTTCATAAACTTAACAGTAGTGAGTTTTAAATCGAAAAATCGTTCCAGGCATTAAACTTTATTTAACCAACGTACTTTTCAGTAATACTTCAAGTCTCATACTCTGTTCAGTTCCACTCGAAACTGTTGCAGCTGGAAACGGAATAGCACCCGGGACATCAGAAATTTTTCTATTCGTACCACCAATTTCTTCAAGTGCTCTGTGCCTGCAAATTTAGCACAGTGTTTCTTGGTATACAAAACAATAAATCCCATCTGCCGATGCTCTTTCATTGTCAACTAAATCCTTAAATTCTTTCTGCATGCTACAGTAATGTCGTTTCATAGCAATTCTGCAGTACCCGACACTTATGCCAGATGATAATTCTCATCCCTCTCTTCTTTCATCATTCTCATTCATTTTAAAGGATTCGACAGATGGCTGCTAGGTTGCCACTTTTTGTGCAAAGAGCCACAGGGCCTGTGAACGTCCTTCATATCACGAACAAGCAACGAAGAGTAAACAGCGCTGACAGTATGATTCTGCCGAACTCACAGAAGAATGCCGCACCGCAGTGCTAAATGAAATATCGCGCCTTTCCGGGTACTTCCGAGAAGTGCCGAACAAAGCCGAATGACAGACCGGGTCTTGGAACGCTTTGTCCCTCCCGGCCATCAACATTAACGTCACGGTTGCTCTAGTTTTAATGTCACTTGCTAGGATCGCTGCCGTCGTGTCACGTGGCCAGGCGGTCCGCGAGCGTCATTCAGCTTACGGGACGCCGATGGTTGTCCATTCTCACCTTACAGGACTACTCGGGTGTCCAACTGTTCGGACCTCTTTTACTCGGGAGCGGTTAGATGTACCAAGTTGAAATTTGTGTCAGGTACGGTTCTTTGGCGGTGTGCAAGATTTAAACTTTGAAGTCAATGCAGTCCATAGATACGGTTATTTATTCCACATGAACTCGCTATAGACTTGTCACACCTGGCAGTCGACGTTAAGCGCGTGCCTGGAAACCGAGAGCTCGTGGGATCAAATCTCGGCCAAATCATGAATTTTTCAGTCTTCGTTTTAATTTAGCGACCACCTCTCTACAATCTGAGGAGTCGCCAGAAGCAAAACGTGGATGGAATTCCACGTCAAACTGTAGGTCCCCCTTCCACGGCTGTAAATGCTGTGACGTCTGGAGACGCAAGTCTCCAAAATGGCGCCCAACAGAAATACTTGCACCAGGCAATACAGCCACACGGAGTTGTTATCTGTATACGTAATGCAGTTTGTGGGGGAAGAGAGTGGGGGTCAGGTGACATCCGATTTGTTAAGGAGAACTTAAAAAAGGCTCATGTTTTTCATTTACTCTGAAAACACATTTATTTTTTAATTTTATTTACATAATTTGCTTTCGGAAGGCATTCATACGAATAGTAATTGGACTGTAAAATTATGCAATGTTGAGAATCCATGTTATTCTTTTAAGTGAACCTTTTCTCGCTTAGTTTTTATGTATATAATAAGAAATACTCAAGTGTAAACTAAAAAATGTATTGTCTCTTTGCGAACAAAACACGGATTAGTCTTTTAACATAAGGTTCACTACAGTACAGCAGAAAAATCTTAACGTTGCACTGAATTGCTTATAAAATCAAACGATTTCAAATCTTTTTTGATAGTAACTATCTTTCTCCTACTACAGTCTTGTATTCAAACTTACAGCTCATCTGAAACCATGTCAGAAGTCATTCAGCATATGTAAGCATCCCAATTTAATCAATTCAGTATCCGATTTTATTAAAGTATCTTTAATTTCATTAAAATTCTTCAATTATCCGTAAGTGAGCAAGAATTTGAGTGGTTATAGTTTTACAAGAGCGTAAATACATTTTGGATGATTGTGGGGGGGGGGGGGGAGGAGGGGGGAATGCAGGGCGCAGTCTACTGCTCGGACCAACTCAAGCAGCCCGCTGAAAAAATCTTTTAGAACCGAACTACTTGTTTCCATTATTGAGTACCGTCCGGGTGACCAGATTGGGCGATATTTTGGCAATTGCGCTAGTAATGATAGAACTTCGAGCAAAGTTTTTTTTAAAGAAGTGTAACCATTATCGTTTGGGTGATATTTATGTTGATCAACGCGATTATTAGGTGACACAGACAAATCCAAGTGTATTTTGATGCACTGATTTTAATTTAATGTTATTTGTGACGGTGCTTAGCGCTCCGCAGCCTTATGAAATACCGAAATATTGCAACCCCAACGTTCTACCAGTCTCCAAATAACGACTGCAGTGCTAACATTAAAATGCTGTAGATACATACGTAAGAAGCCTGTTATAGTAATGTGCACGTGTTATTAACGTACCATAATACTAGTGGACGATTCAAAATCGATTTTCTTTCCTTTCTTGATGACAAACGTATCCTTAGTTTAGCTATCACTACAGCACACAGCGGAATAAAATAAACGACAGCGCTCACAATAAATTCAACTGCAAGTAAGAACCGGACTGATAAACTAAACAACAACTGAGCTCTAGTAAGGTCAACAATGTAGTTACAGTAGTCGGTCTTGGCTAAACTAGGGAGGGGGCGATAGCCGATAGTGATATCGGTATATTCATGGTTTAAATCGATCTGTACCCTTACTGAATATCGATAGTGCGTATGCCTTTTACGTCGTATGATTGAAGATTAAAATCTTTCAGTTCCACTATACGCCAACGCGGTCGTGTGTAATTTTTTTAGGTGGTGAGTCCAGATTCACCGGAAGCCCCTACCCCCTTGCCCCCCCTGCGCCCTTGCTCCGACTTGCTGCCCACGTTAACGCCAACGACTTCATATTAGGACGTTTCAGAGCTATACAAACTTTGCACAAATTCCGTTGTTACTTTCTGTGCACTTAACTCCCTTTTCCTTCTTGTAAATGATTGAAATATGTCCATTGTGGACGTTGCAGACCCTTCAGAAGTCCGCTCCGCTTTTTTTTCGGTTTCTCGCACCGAAAGCAATTTAGCTAAACATAGCAGAAACAGTTGAAGAAAAATTAAACGCTATAAATTGTGGAGGACCCATAAACAGATAGTATATTCGCGTTCTTCAACCAAGAAAACTGGAGCACAATATTATAAAAACCGTATTGTATTACTTGCCATTGGGAATTTGTTGATGCCAGAGTGTCTGGTGGTGTAACAGAATATACAAAACTTTATAAGCCCTTGAAGTGTGCTCAGCTAAATTTGCCTATGGCGATGGGAACAAAAAGCTTGACATAGTATCCTGGTTGACGATTCCCTTAATGTATCTCAATATAATAAATGCTGCCTACATTATTGTGCTTTAAGGGCACCGAATAAAAATTTCTCGGGAAAACTGCTTTTACCCGTACAAAACACGTTACTAGGCCGCAGTAGAAGCATCTTACTTTTATATGAGGTTGGTGCTTAAGTTCGCAGCGTTTGTGTTTTGCATGTAGGTATTCCGGTTGCTATGGACATAATCGACTGCCATTTTTTATTTGTAGTTCACTGCTGGTATCTGAGTTTACATACTGTTATTTTGTCGTTTAGAGGTAGTAAGTGGAGCTGTAGACGCTAGAAAATGGAGTGCAAAGTGCAGGTATCGGAACATTTCCGACTTATTCTTCTGTCTGCCTACAGGCAGAGGCGGCGGAGGCAGCCAGAAACATTCACACCGTGCGTGAGGATAATGCCGTGGGGCAAGGCACGGCACGATAATGTTTTTCTCGTTTTAAGGAAAACCGTTTCCCCATGTTCAGGAAGACCTTCGGGATCTGTTGAAGAACGTTTAAACCCATCAATCCAGCAATACTGTGTGAACTGACGCTACTGCACAATAACGCTTGCTCACATTCTGCTAGACCGAAAACAAAGCACTATACAGGGTTTGCGTTGGGAAGCCATTCCACAGTCACCTTATTTACATGATCTTGCTCCCTCAAATTTTCACCTTTTCCGCTCTCTGCGGAACAGCCTTCAAGGAAATTCGTTTCCGGATGAAAATGCGTCCGAACGTGGGTTGATAAGTTCTTCCCCTCAAAACCTCGTGATTTCTACAGTCGTGGAACCGAGAAATTACGCCAGCGTTGGCAGGCTGTTGTAAATAGTGAATGAGATATATTATCGATGACTAGAGGTTCTGTTATATGTATCTATTGTGTTTATGAAACTTACGGAAAAACGTTACGAACTTGTACACCAACGTGATATTAACGTTCCATTGCTGCGTGGAGTACATCATCAACCAATTGCTGTATCCTTCGTCGGGCAGCAGTGAGCGGGTAAGAAAGTGATAAAAGTTAAACGAATCTGTTCGATCGTATGCAGGAGATGAAGTGAAGCTTTGCTGTCGTAAGGACACATCGTAGAAGCGATAGCACGGCGTATTGAATTTACGTCCAGACATCTGAAAATATCATTCAGTAGTAATGTGAACTCCTGTAAGAAAAATGAAATCCCTATCGCTTCCTGGGTGGTGAGTGTATCAGGCGGTAAGTTCAATTAATTTGCGGCAAGGTCTTATGGGACCAAACTGCTGAGGTCATCGGTCCCTAAGCCTACACACTACTTAATCTAATTTAAACTAACTTAGGCTATGGACTTATATTGCCTTTGTAGACATGGAAAAGGCATTTGATAACGTTATCTGGCAAGAGATGTTCAGAGTGCTGAGGAAAAGTGTAATAAAGTACAAAGACATTCGTGTGATGCTCAGTTTCTATAAGAATGAGGCGGCTGTGATGATGAACTGTCACCAGGAACAAGAAGCAAATATTAGAAAAGGGGTAAGACAAGGATGTGCCCTCTCTCCTCTCCTCTTATATTCAACGCTTGCATCCAGGAAGCTATAGACCAAGTACGACAAACTACTGACGTGGGGATCAAAATTAATGGGCTGAAGGTAGACATGCTACGTTACGCAGATGATATTGCTCTAGTCACGGAGACAAAAGAAGATCTAGCGGAAGTCCTCCGAACAATGGAAAAAATATGCAATCGGTATGGAATGAGAATGAACAAGAAAAAGACTGAAGTGATGGTATGCAGTACAGGAGCAAATATGGACCTCTGAGAACGTGAATTGGAAGAGAGGAGCTGGAAGTGATAGAGGAAGAAAAATCACAAGGGATGGTAGAAGCCGGAAAGAAATTGCGAGCAGAACAGAAAAGGCCAAAATTGCATTTAATCGCAGGAGGAACTTACTCACCAGCAACATCAGTCTGAAAATAAGGAAACGTGTCACGAGAGCTTTCGTTTGGACTGTGGCCCTATACTGATGTGAAACGTGGACAATTGGAAGAGAACAGAGTAGACGGCTGGAGGCCCTGGAGATGTGGTGCTATAGAAGGGTGATGATCAGCTGGAGAGACTAACAAATGAAGAGATGCTTAGAAGAGTACAGGAGGCACATCCAAACAGGAAGAGACAAACTTGTAGGACACATCCCACGACACAACAACATTATAGGAGCAATAGCAGAACGAGTTATTGAGGGAAGGAATCGGCAAGGGTGAGCAAAGATATACATACAACAGATCATGAATGACGTTGGATATAACACATATGTAGAACTGAAGAGGAAGGAAGACAGAAGAGAGGAACGGCGCTCTGCTGCAAACCAACCTCAGGGTTGAACACTAAAAGAAGAAGACGCGACGGACAACACACACACCCATGCCCGAGGGAGGACTGGAACCTCCGACGTGGGGAGCCGCACGGACCGTGACAAGGCGCCTGAGACCGCGCGGCAGGCCCTAAGTGCTGATGAGCGTACACCACTGTTCTGTAAGGAGACTGACCTTCAAAAATCTACTGTAGTCACCGTCATTAGTGGTAGCCTAACTGAATCGGACTTCGAATTTAAAGATGCTGGTTCTGTTCGGAATACAATGCTCAAGCAGCAAGACGCCATCGGCGTTACTTTCTTCGAACAATGTCCGTTACTCTTCCTGACAAACCGTCTCTAATTAGACACTTTTGTTAAATGTGCCGAGTTATTATTCAGAGCAGCGTACAAGATTCGCCAGTTACTCGTGCCTATGTGTGTGCGTTGCGAGACCGGACAGACACAGGCGATTAGCCGGAAGGAGCTCCTTCTCAAATGGTTCAAACTGATTCAAATGGCTCTGACCACTATGGGACTTAACTTCTAAGGTCATCAGTCCCCTAGAACTTAGAACAACTTAAACCTAACTAACCTAAGGACAGCACACACATCCGTGCCCGAGGCAGGATTCGAACCTGCGACCGTAGCGGTCGCGCGGTTCCAGACTATAGCGCCCAGAACCGCTCGGCCACCACGGCCGGCGAGCTTCTTCTCTTAAGAAACTTCTAGTATTTAACAACTGACAGTTTTCTCATATACTGATACCTTTATCTACATTTAGTTCACGTATGTAAATAGCCCTGCCTTTTTTTTTTGCACTAATTGAAGCCTCGTGGAGTGTTGTACTTAGCGTTAAGTTAGTTTAGGTAGTGTGTAAGTCTAGGGAACGATGACCTCAGCAGTTTGGTCCCTTAGGAATTCACACACATTTGAACATTTGCACTTATTCAAAACTTATTATTCCTTTCTTACCACATGCATGCCTGGGTGCACATTTTGTTATAACAGTGTGGATGAATAAAAAAGTTGTCACATTATTTTTTTCTTTCACTTAAATATCTTCCTTTTAAAGCATTACATCACCAAATGATGCGAATGGTAATATGCAGCTATGTGAAACATACTTAAACTCCCAGACTAATAAAACTTGTAAGCGCCAATCTTGTGTCTTCCATTTAAGACGTCATATCATTATATGGAACGTATGATAACTAGTGTCTGAAAACCCAAACGGATACTCCCACATCCCAGTAGCAGGGTCATGGGCTGGTACCCGATTCTCGTTTCAGTTACACGATTCGCAAACATTTGGAAAATTTTCACTCTGTTCCACACGGATAACATTACACGCACACAGTTTGGTGCACGTACTCCGTCCGGGGGGAGGGCAGGAGGCTTACGGGCAACAAACCATGCCAAGTCCGTTAATAACTGTGCCGATTCTGCACCGACGCCTAACAAAGGCACAAGAAAACAATGTCGATGAATGATGATCACATAATATGTATATGAACCGCATTTTAACACTCAGATTGATAAAAAGAATTTCCCATTTGTTTTGCTTTTTCTGTAACTCGGTAACGGACCCTATTATTTATTCACAGTCCTGGAGAGAGTTCACAAGTTTTAGATTGGCAGAAGTCGATAAAAGCCGGTCGACTTCGGCCCGTTCGTGTTTCGTCTCTGGCTGCTGCCGACATTGGTCATTTAAAACACAGTATGTGTGTTTACTGTAGACATTATGAAATGACCGTTGTGCCCTGCCATGCCAAACCAGGCAGCACACGTGTAGTGCCGTTACTGTGCGACACAATTGCGACTCGTCCCCACTCCTAGCCCCCCACGCCCTCCACGCATCACATCTGCCCCCCCCCCCCCCCCCACACACACACAGCAACACATGTGTTGGGATAATCAGTAGACAGATCTTGCTCCCTCTACCCACTGCCCACACCCAACTGCCCCCCCACTGCTCACCTGCTGGAAATTCGTTCAGGACATTGTGTACAGACTTGTTGCTTTTGCCTCAAACGTCTAGCGCTGACAGATCACTCTGTAGGCAACAATTTTTGTTAGAGACACAATGTTTGCTGATGCTTCCCAGTGACGCCAAACGTAATTGAATTCGTCAGCCTTGGGACGACGAGATGTCATGGTGTGCAACATCTGCGTACTATCTACACCAGTAAAGTGATCGAGATTTCCAACCAGGAAATCTTAAGACTGAGTGAAGATATTACAGAAGCATGACTGACACTCTTTTGGGTGGGCCAGATGGCTGGCCTAAAGGCAACATACATAGCATACAAATGTCGCAGAGTGCCTACGCCCCGTTGCGTCATACTTTAAAAGACACAAGTTGTTTGCGGTGACGTATTACCCCCTAGTCGTTTGACGCAAGGACTTTGTAACACCCTTTACGTATGCCCTGTTTCATGTGAAATTAGTATATTAAGGGGGCAATAAAAGAAGCAGTTATAACTGGGCCGCTACAATACGCTGTGTGCTCATGTCAGGAACTCTCTAGAACTGCACTTTCTAGTATGATAAAAAAAAAATTATTATTACTATTAAATATATCTCAATTCTTTCAATTTAAATCTGTGTTTCATACTAGAATGTCGTGTTCCCAGTTTGGCACAGCTTTGCCACAGGACACACGAAAGCGGTCGAAGACGTCCGTCTTCTGGTCGGCTTCTGATCGTTGTCAGAAGGAGGCTAGTTTCTGATTACGCAAAGATTTCTATTATTTGGAAAAGAACAACCCGGATTTCTTTACGTAATCAGTATGAATTTTATAATTACCTAAGGGACCTTTAACAATAAATGGGGCAGCTATGAGTTGTATAGAAGACAAGGAGCGGCCTTCTGTCAACGACCAGGATGCCGCAGTATTCTCTGCTGTAGTAAAGGCTGTTTGACATTTATAAAAATAATATGGCACGGAGGATAAAAAAGTATAAAGGAAAAGAACAGAATAAGAAGTCTGGTAAACACTAAATATATTCAAACAATTCTCACTAGCAAATTAGGGCTTATTTATAAACAATACAACTTACATAATTACTTTTCTAACAGTATGGTGCGATCAGATTTCAGCCTGTCCTGTGCTGTTTCCCATGTTCGCGTTTTTTGTCACAAATTACAGTCACTTTTCTCCTTCGTTGAAGACAATTCTTGCACTGTCCAACACCCCCGATAACAATAGCTTGCCGAGTTACAATTTCGAACATAAATTACTTGAATGTTATTAATTAATAATGTTGTCTGCACGCTGGCAAGACCGCTCACTCTTTTAGCTTAAAGTCGACCTCCTTTACGTTTTCACATAACAAGCAGAAGCACATTAAAATCTGAAGATCTACAAACGTTTTCTACCGTCATCTTTTATTTAGATCGAAGCGGAACGACAGTTCAGCTTCTGTTAAAATGTTTCTTTGACTGCGCAATCGATGTATTAGCGTCCGCGCTAGATGCGCATCTTTACAGTTACGTAAATTATACAAAACAAATGTCTTTCAAAGAATACTCAAAGCTTTCGTAGGACGGAAATACCAATAATATTACATCGCTTCCCGCGTGAGGAGTAATGAGTCTGAAAGATCGTTACGACTCACGCGCAGTCGTAATATTATTGGATTCACGTACTTAGTGAATGGAGTATTTAAGGATGTCTCCTTGTAGGGAGCAAAACAGACATAACATAAGGCACATAGAATTATATGCGTTTCATACTAAGTCGTCAAAGCTACTCACAGTTGCTTGATCATTAACAAACTTGGTTGTGGCATGATGTCATCATAAGTGTTCAAGGATTTAACATAGGTTCTCAAGAGTTACTCTCATTCAGTCAATTGAAACATTGAAATACTAACATAGATATAAGTACAAATCAAATACACATACAGATACAAATATACATAAATATTGACAATAAGAAAAAAAAATTCTATTACAGTATTGGTGCATTTCCGCCAATTGTGAACAGAACATAAAACTTTTATCAGTCTTTCTCGTAGCGACGTCACTCTTCACTTTGTAGTTGGGAGTATTTCCCATGAACTCGGGTGATTTTCACAGGGGAATTCTTTCATCACCTGTCACTTTTCACTGCACTAAAACTGGGGATCACCTTTTCACATTCTGGTGGAAAAACACTGGGAATTTCACTATGTGAAGGGGGAAGTGATATTTCTTGACTCGACGATCCACCGGGTCATGTCGGGAATCAGGAAAGTTGATGACTGGTTCAATGACGAATGAGTCAGTTTGGTGGCTGTCTTAATCTCATTCCAATTCATGTTTCAGCACATGAAAATACAGAAAAAAAAAATCTGTGTTAGGACTTGCTCATTAACTAGCATCTTAATCTAAGGGAATATAGAGTAAGAATTTAAGACAATAAAAATTACTACATAGACTATGTACATATACATTATATATTATTCATATTTTGTGTCTAGGTTTTACATTCTTTCGTTAGCAAATATTAGCAAAACACGTTTCGTCTTGTACAGGTCTTTCTTAAGCAATGTATTTAGCAATATTGCCGTAGCAATTTTTATAGTCATCGTTAGTGTCCTTTAAATGTAAATATAGTAACATCGTGCGTAGTTTATCAACGTTTTATTATTTTTATGTCCATTTTCATCTCAAATCTGGAGCACGCTCGCGCCCGTTATGGAGAGGAATGCTTATTGTTGAGTAGGGGCCGGCGAGCAGTCATTGAATGTTGCCACAGTGCTTCACAGTCACGTGGTAACGAACTGGCGGTTTAACAGCGTTGGCAGTACGCGTCCTGCACGAGACAGATAGTTCTGTGGCTGCCAACCTTTCTTTTAACTTGTGCCTTTTGTTGAATCGTGGGTACTGGAGCAGCTCGTCAAGGCGACATGGTCAACCTGGACGGTAAATTGACTGCACCAGCGACGAAGAACAGTCATCGATGAAAATGACTACTGTCACCTATTGCAGTAAGTACAATAGCTTGTCTATCCTTTGACTGATAGTCACTGTATCGTCGTTGCAACGTGAGAATACTTGTAATGCTACTTCACACGCGGAACATCACTCGTGACCATAAGTTTATTACAGTTCTGATTCACACAAGAGATAACTAGTTTCTCGTGCCCATACATGTGTCAAATTACTATTTTACACACGTGTCCATCATTTTGTCACAGAGTCACACGCAGCAATTCATACGTGTCCATGTAGGTCTCTCTATACCACAGATTAGCACAGGTAATGCTAAAATTACTTATCATGAAAGGATCACTTACAAAATATACATAGTTTTTTTTTTTTATTACTGTCCAAGACCTAACGAAAAACGTGTTTGCTATTCTGAATGGTGCTTCTGAAGCACGTTAGATTTTATATATTTTTTAAATCTGATTCTTTTCCTTATTGTTCTATAACAGCCCTTTTTCTTGTTCATTTATTCGGTTACATCAATAATCAGTAAAATGTACCCACTTTGGCGTGCCGAACAGTTCACGTTCAAAACTTCATCTAACAGAAATCGGGAAAATTATTCCTATTTCCTAGGATGCTTTTGTTCACAGCAAATCAGATTTACATCACGTTTCGATAAGTAACTGCAGATACACATTAACCAACGAGCCACGATCGTCAAGACACACAACATACACACGTCAAATCTTTTGAACCAATTTCCAAATTTCTTCCCCTACCGGGTAGGGTAGAAAGGTAAGAATGCTAAAGACGAAAACTACAATAGGATAGTGCAAGGAAATGAAAGATACGAAGATAGATAATAGGTGAAATAATCAGTTGAGCAAATTCATTCTTCGGCTCCATCGTTTTTAGTGTCATCCACGTGGCATAACTTGACTTCAGTATTAAAATGTCGCACAAATCCGCTTCCAAAGCATCTTCAAATATATTTCAAAATCACGGCATGCGGACATAGCAGAAGAATATAAGCAGATTATCTCAGTCCTCAACTAGGTGTCTTAATATCGAAGGTTTCTGTATAATACTCGTGACATAGGAATAGTCTCTCTAAGTTTCTCCAATACAGGACCTAATTCTTATTATAAATGCAAATTTCTTAACTGGTTGACTCATAGTAATAAATAAATTAAAGTTGCTCTCCAGTTGCGGGTACCATTATTCATTTCTTTGCACATTAACTATATGTTGCTGCTTATACTCGGTGTAATCTACAGATTACAATGTATCAGTTTTTCATCGTACATGGTTCTAGCGACTTAAAATATCAATCCTTTGAAGGCTTAACTTAGGTTAATACTTCACATATACGGACATTCTGGTCTGAATGAGGGATTTAAAGAAAACCTTTACTACTTGGTAAAAAGGAGATTTGCCATAACTTAAAACTAAAGCAGCAGGTGGCACTTTGGCACATCCCTTACTCAATCCAACGACTGCAGTCTTCTCGTGCTCAAGAAACTTAAAACTACCTTAAAACTAAAGCAAATCTTATTTTCCAAATCCGTAGAGTACCTTCTTCAATCACTTCATATCTTTCAAGCTCCATCATTACTTCATGACCACCTCACTCAAATGATTACGTCACCTGCAGAATACATGTACATGCTGTTGATTCACATACTTTCTAAACAGATCACACTCTTGTTTCAAGTTGCAGCTTAACATAATAAATGATATTTTTTTTAATGTTTTTCATGGTACTTCTTCAGGTCTACATGGTGGTAAAGTCCTTTTATTCGTCCACTAGCTGGATCTGCCAACACGTAACAACCAATATGTGGCTTCCTGACTATAACAAGCGGTCCTTCGTATAGGTGTTGCCACTTACGATTTTTACGTAAGATGAGAGATGGTTTGAAGTGTGTCCTCAGAAGAACACGCTCGTTCAGGCGATACGACAGAACTTTATTGACATGCTTGTCAAATGCCTTTTTTCTTAAATTGGCATGAGTTGTGAGAGAGATCAGGGCTTGTCTTAACTTATTATCTAGGTTGACTTCTGGACCTTCTATCTTGGGGATGGGATCAGTCCATTCATTGCTTTCCTTTTGCCTGGAGATTAGTTCTGAAGGTGTGAAACCGGTCAAAGTGTGATTTTAGTTTTCCGCATGTTCATTAGATTGAATTTCGCTCACAATTACCTTTGAAGTACCGGGCGGTACGCTTGGTACGAAGTTTGCTTCCGTATTCCACCTAAGTTGCGAGCTATTTGCCGGAATTTCAGTTGAGATGGTGTGTGTTGGCGGGTTTGCTCGGGCATAATAGATGCGAGAATTTTGAGGTTCATGATTTTGACTTCGATAGTTGGTAAAAGGCGGACTATTCCTAAGTTTGGAGCATACTGTTGTTTGTATTGCTTGGAAGGATCTGGAGGATTTCTCCCTTGAGAACAGTGCTGGAATCTAGGCTGGTTACCATACTGTTGTTGACTGTTGGTGTTAATCCAACGTCCTTTTCCATTGAAATTATTATTATGGCGATCGTTATTGTAGTGATAGCGATCATTGTAATTAACTGGTGAATTACCGTATTGCTGTTGTGTTGTCTGGTATATGGGGTGGTACCTATTTTGATCCTGGAATTTATGTTTCTGCTTCCCGTTACGGCGATAGTAGTTGTTATTATCACACGGAACGTCGTGTCCTTTACTGTTGTTGGGTTGGTATGACATACCTGAGTCTGCGCCTACACCGTGCGGCTGTGTAGTGTGCGGGCCAAGATTACAATTACTCCGCGCACTAGCACGCACGTCTTCTTGAATCATGTCAAGGTTGTCAAGTACTGACAGAAAAGCCTCCGTGTCGTCGTCACTGACATTTACTAACTTCTCCCTGATTGATACCGGTAGCTTTGACTTAAGGATCATAATTACGTCCTTCGGGGAAATGGGCGTGTCCCAATATTGTATTTTTCGCAGGTATTTCTCGAAGTACCTACGGAGACCAGCACTTCTCGTATTAAATGGTTCAGCATTATATACCTCCTTTCTAAGGCGTTGTTGTATGCCTGAACTCCAGAATTTGTTCAGAAATTGCTTTTCGAAGTCAGCGTAATTATTACATCTGTCAATTACTTCTGTTCCCCAGACAGAACCCTCTCCTTGAATGTAACCTACTATAAAGCGCATACGTTGCTTGTCATCCCAGCTCTCAGGAAAACCATTGGGTGGATGTTGCGTTTCTCTGGCAGAAAAGGCTGGAATACGCGGTGCTTGAGAACGCTTTCTTCTTTCATGAGCTCGACAAGAGTTACTTGATCATTCTGGTTGCGTACTAAAGGATTCTTACTACTGTGTCCATGTACAAGTGGAGAGAATTCTACACGAGACACGGGATTATTATTGTATTCATGTTCTGAAGAAAGCAAGTGTGAATGCTCACTTCTATTATCATTAGGAAAATCATTGACTTGTCGTTTCAACTGCTCGATTTCCTCAGTGAGGTGTCGTTTCCACTCGGGAAGATCTCGGTGAAAAACTCTACGAATCTCTCCTAATTCAGCGAGAATCGTATCTCTTGATGTACCTGGAGCAGCTAAAACTTCAACTGTGGCTGACTTAACGGCTTCTTTTAAGTCGTGTTGAACCTTGTTTTCTATGTACTGTTCCTTAGTCTCGACCCATTCTACAAATTCTTTTCCTATCGTGGAACGTACGTTGGCTGCAGCATCATTCACCCTCTTTTCAATGTTTATTTCGGATAGCGCCTGTGTCAGGTCATTGACCTGGCCTTGCAGAGTGACGACATTGTCTGCAAGCTTGTTTACTTTAGCTCCGACCTCAGCGGACTTTTTTGAAACTTCTGTTGTAACTGCCTGGCAACTTTCGATTTGTACTTTGATGTCTTTGTGCACGTTACCTACTGTGCTCTCACATGCATCTACCTTCTGCAGAATACCTTCTATCCTTTCATTAACTTTAGTACTTAATTCCGAAATATATTCCACCGTGACTGTCCTTATTCTTGCCTCTAAGTTGGCATCAATATTATCTAACCTATTTTTCATTGTACCAATCATGGTATTCAGGTCAAACCATTTTCGCTCTGTCTGCCGTTCCTTTTCCCTTTCTTTTTGTTCCCTTTCTTGTCTATCTCGTTGTTTTTGTAATTTATAAGCTTCCCTTTCCCTTTTCTCCTGTTCTCTTTCTTGAAAAAAAATTCTCATCATTTCAACCATCGAATTTTCTCCCGCTTGCTGTGACGATACGTCACGCACAACATCATCGTCTGCCGTTCTCTCCATTCGCGAATCGGGTCTGCCTGTTCCCGTTCGCGAACGTAGTGGGTATGACTTGACAACAGTGTCATCAACGTCATCCACACTGTTTGTCGGCTTGCCTCTGTCATCTGACATGTTTATTTTCAAGTTTGTGACGTAACTGCTCAAAGAAATCTTTGGCAGCACGCCGATCGTCAACTCTCAGATGCGCACGCTGCGACGCTTCCTGATAGTCAAACGTCACACCGCGGTAGGTGACAATTGCCGAGCTATACCGGGTAGAAGACAAGATGGCACCTAACTTTGAAAACAAGTGACAAACACCTACTAGACACTGAATCCTGCTATTATGGCATCCATCTTGTGTTCTTAACCGTAGCAACAATGAAGATGCTAATAATGCTAACAAATAAACTTTGCATGAAGAGATGATCAGAAACGAATTCTAACTACGTAAATAAGCAACTCTGCAAGGAAATAACAGCGATAGGATAAAATGAAGCAGTAAGGAAAGAAATTCCGGAAATCAGTTATATTATACAAGACGCGAGATTTTATGCGTAATGAAAACCGTACTTACATCAGTCATTTTGCGCACTGCTGTTATTTTTCGAATTTTTTTTTTTAATACTTCCACGGTTTCGTTCAGTACTTCCTTTACGGCTTCCCGATGTCCACCGGATGATGTCATGAAACAATAACAGAACAGATTAAATTTTTTTATCAGGTCCCTGTTCGGGCGCCACATCTAGTATGATAAAAAAAATTATTATTACTATTAAATATATCTCAATTCTTTCAATTTAAATCTGTGTTTCATACTAGAATGTCGTGTTCCCAGTTTGGCACAGCTTTGCCACAGGACACACGAAAGCGGTCGAAGACGTCCGTCTTCTGGTCGGCTCCTGATCGTTGTCAGAAGGAGGCTAGTTTCTGATTACGCAAAGATTTCTATTATTTGGAAAAGAACAACCCGGATTTCTTTACGTAATCAGTATGAATTTTATAATTACCTAAGGGACCTTTAACAATAAATGGGGCAGCTATGAGTTGTATAGAAGACAAGGAGCGGCCTTCTGTCAACGACCAGGATGCCGCAGTATTCTCTGCTGTAGTAAAGGCTGTTTGACATTTATAAAAATAATATGGCACGGAGGATAAAAAAGTATAAAGGAAAAGAACAGAATAAGAAGTCTGGTAAACACTAAATATATTCAAACAATTCTCACTAGCAAATTAGGGCTTATTTATAAACAATACAACTTACATAATTACTTTTCTAACAGTATGGTGCGATCAGATTTCAGCCTGTCCTGTGCTGTTTCCCATGTTCGCGTTTTTTGTCACAAATTACAGTCACTTTTCTCCTTCGTTGAAGACAATTCTTGCACTGTCCAACACCCCCGATAACAATAGCTTGCCGAGTTACAATTTCGAACATAAATTACTTGAATGTTATTAATTAATAATGTTGTCTGCACGCTGGCAAGACCGCTCACTCTTTTAGCTTAAAGTCGACCTCCTTTACGTTTTCACATAACAAGCAGAAGCACATTAAAATCTGAAGATCTACAAACGTTTTCTACCGTCATCTTTTATTTAGATCGAAGCGGAACGACAGTTCAGCTTCTGTTAAAATGTTTCTTTGACTGCGCAATCGATGTATTAGCGTCCGCGCTAGATGCGCATCTTTACAGTTACGTAAATTATACAAAACAAATGTCTTTCAAAGAATACTCAAAGCTTTCGTAGGACGGAAATACCAATAATATTACAACTTCAGACAGAGTAAGTGGACGCTGTAAGCTTAAGGTTAGCGCTGCGACTGTACAGTAATTCCATATAAATTCAGATAATTGCCTCACATAAAATGTTTATTTCCTTTAGCTGGTTTTCGAATCTATTCAGGGGGTTCTGAAGAGGAATGAGATTGCTCATAAACTAACTCTTGTAAATAAGAAAACAGCTCATACAGTGACTGGTGGCAGTTATCTTTATCTGTAACGAGTAAGTTTCTTCGACGCATCGTATTTGAACCACACTTAAGTTAAATGAGAGAAGAAATTTTACTGCTGTCCAGGTGGAACCTTAAGTGTCCGGAAGCTCTCGACGTACGAAAGGCGAAAACGCACGATTTTCTGTATTTGCTTGTCACAATAATTGGAGAAGCGTAAAGCAACTCGCTACGTTGTCAGTAGGCTTCCGACTTGCATGCGTCAGCAGCGCGGCGTCACGTTCTTCTCATTTGCCTCGTTTATCCCGTTTTCACGACCTTGTCCTTTATGTTCGCACAGAATTTCTTGCTGAAGGTTTCCAATGCAGGATCTGCCCCGCTAGCCTCTGGCACACGTCCCTTCTACTTATTTTTTCACTGTTCGTGGCCGGCCGGAGTGGCCGAGCGGTTAAAGGCGCTACAGTCTGGAACCGCACGACCGCTACGGTCGCAGGTTCGAATCCTGCCTCGGGCATGGATGTGTGTGATGTCCTTAGGTTAGTTAGGTTTAAGTAGTTCTAAGTTCTAGGGGACTTATGACCACAGCAGTTGAGTCCCATAGTGCTCAGAGCCATTTGAACCATTTGAACCATTCACTGTTCGTGCAGACATTCGTCTCTTTATTTACTCTGTTGCAGTTTTGCACATATCTGAGAACTTCGTTTCAAATGTTTCTGTCTACGTAAGATCTTCCTGCGTCGAGATTCGACACTCACCCGCATTGTAACGTAGAGACTGCGCCACCGGGTGGAATTATGTTTGGATGTTCGTATTTGCATTCTCTCTCAGAGCTTTTGCACCACCACATACTTGTTGTAGGTGTTATCAGGTATACCCTTGTCCTCTCACTCTAGGTACAGGAATTGTTTCATTTACTCTAGTGTTAGTCAATCGATGACGACATACGATCGAAGTGAAAACGTTTCTGAGACAGACAAAAGTTAAGTTTTTGTTCTTGAAATTTTACTGTTGACGGTTGCACTCTGCCAACTGCAGGATTTCTAAATGGCGACAGGTAACACACACACACACACACACACACACCAAGTCACTGAATTTAGCACGGCTCACCAACCCCGTCGGAGGTTCGAGTCCTCCCTCCGGCATGCATGTGTGCATTGTCCTTAGCGTAAGTTAGTTTCAGATTAATTAGTGCGTAAGCTTAGGGACCGATGACCTCAGCAGTTTGGTCCAATAAGACCTTACCACAATTTTTTTTAAAACAAACATTGAATTTTCACTTAAAATTTTTGGTGAAATCAACAAGTAGCGTCGAAATCAACGAAATTTCCACCTAAATAAGTGTTAGCCCACCTTCTAGCTGCATTCTGATGCTTGTAAAACGAATATTGTACCTTTGCGTTGAAAACTGGGAATATTCATTATCATTCAAGGCGTACCAAGATTTTTTTTCGTTCATTCAAGCAACTCCATAACAGCCCAACAAATTTAGGGTAGAAGATAGGGGAACAGTATAGAACCTGTGTCAGCCAGCACGACACGTGATAGCAACCATGTAACTGAATTTCACATCTGATGGTTCCAACCTTACCATATCTTGCACACTGCACACATGACATCAGACGTTTGCAAAGGATTTGTAAATGGAGACAGGTGACAAGCATACACAAGGTAATTGAATGTGTGTCGAATAATATGTGGCAGTACTATCGTCTGAATTAAAGATCCAAAACCACGACAACTAGAGAACTGAGAATTCAACACAGATTTTTAACGAATAGTGGTATAATGACTTCTTAATGTTTCCGAGAAATCTCTTTCATCTGCTTCTCCTGTACTTTACAAAGCCAAAGGACGACTTAAGTCTAACCACTCTATGGATCGGAAGATCTCGGTATCTGTTCTCTCATCCGTCAGTCGTAGGATCTGTATATGTCACTTACCATTTCTTACGACTTGTTAATGTTTGTTTGTGTAGAGGAAAACACTGTAACTATAAATAGTATCCTAATTCCATCTCCTTCTTTAATCGGACCATTTATAAATTCAGTAAGTTGACTACAGTGTCAAAATAGTGTTGAAATCCAAGTACTCGAGTTCCATGTAGTCTACATGTAAGTTAATCGCTGTAACACACGAACTGTTGTTAAAAGCAGTTATTTCACCAGTTTTAAAAATTCAGCAAACTGCTTCCCAACTTGTAGGTGCACAATGTGGTCTTCTTATAAGCCAGTGGACACATCGCAGAGTACTATTACACAGGCTATAACAAACTAGTCATGATAAACAACACAGGCGCCGAACTACATAGTGGTCCTCTGTGCTAGAAAGAATAAGAGATAAATGTTGAGGGAGATATTTCCAGCAGTGCATATCTGACTAACAGTATTTACGGTGTACAAACAAAACAGCGACATTCTAACGGGTGTAATAGTCCATTCTCTTCTTATCCGAGACAGTTCAACATGAAACACAGCAAGCAGTGTCAGGCGCCTGACCATTGCACCCCATGCATTCAACACAGGCCAGACGTCGCCCCAACACGCACGTGGCAGCATAACCGAAAAGCATTTTAAGATATATCGATCCTAGATTGAGTCTCTCCATAGAGATCGATGTTGCAGGGTACAAGTCGCCCAAGTTCACCGTATTTGAGCTCTTAAACTTACTTGACAAAGGGATATATTGTTCTCATCATTTCTGATTAATTTTAAGGGTATTTGCACAGGAAAATGTGCTGTAATAGCTCATACAGACGTGTGGGTTGCAGTGGCTCAGCTGGTATAGTAGTAGCAGTAGTAGATTCACTAGCTTTAAACAGTAGGTCTCATGGCGAATTCAAATTGAAATTAGTTCCCAAATAGCTGTAGGATTCCCAGCCAGCTGTGCCGCAGGGATCCGCACTCTCTTTTGCTGTATGACAGTACTGTTTTTTAAATTAACACCTATTTTCGCTGTAGGTGCATCTTGGCGTGATGGAAATTTGATCTCGATATAGAAGAAATGTTAAACTCCAACCATTCATCCTAAAAACATTTTAACGGGTAAGTGATTCCTCAGGCGAAGTGTTTCACCTCATGAGCAGTGTCCAGGCTTACTAGCCGCCAAGAACATATTGGGTAACTAGACCAGCCTGATACAAGCCTTCACTGCAGTGGTGGAACTCACAGACTGTCAGTAGCACTGTAAAGTATGGAGCGCTTGAGGGGTGGTAAGAGGGCTGGCGATGACGATGGAAGCTGTAATTTGGGAATCATTTTGATACATTTGGGGTGTATTTTGTTGTATGTTTTGGCAGAGTTCGTAGGATTTGTGGGGTGAAGTATTATGTAGTCTCCAGTGATCAATTTCCTACTTCACATGGGGTCCTCAATCTCCAAACTTCATTTGAAATATTTCTGATTTATCGGAACACAAGTCTCTGCTATAAAATATTAGCATGTTATTTACGTATGACGTTTCAACATTGTAAACCACTGAGCATGGTAACGGTATTTCTGTGACGTCTCCCTACTGCAGGTATTAACCTGTATTGTCTATAAGTTTAGATGCATGACATCCTCAGTGACGCTAGAATCCAAGATGTGTGACCTGTGGATATGGGTACAGTCTGAAATAACTGTTGGCCGTAATATTGATGTTTTATTGCTAGCAGAATCGATTTTCGATCACTTAGTGATCATCTTCAGTGCTGTACAAATAAACTAAGACACTGGTATCAAGTTATCAATAAGCAAAACTGAGAAGCGATCACAATAACTGAAGCCGCTGTTTACCAGTTCTTGCAGCGCTGTGGTCATCTACCCCACCACTCATCTTCGGCGTACAGGCTTCCTAACCATCAAGTGGACCCAAGACTTTTGTCCCGGACTCGATAGTGAAAGGTCGAATATCGTCATGAAGCGTCATCAGACCTCCAAGCAAAAGAAATTTAATCGCACACTCGATTGTAAGTTTTAAACCATATCTCTCCCTCAGTGTTTATTATTCACTATGTCTATATGTGTCTGTAAGAGTTTTTCACGTTTTTTTACTCCTCCTTCATTTCACGCCTCCCTGACACATTTGAGCAGCAACAGCGGCACTGAGGTCACAAAAGTCACAGTAAATCTCCTGACATCGTGCCGGACCTGCTTTTCCCCGTTTAGTGCAGCACGCGGATGTGGCACGAACTTACAAGTCACTGGAAGTCCCTTGCGGAAATAGACAGCCTTACTACCTCTGCAGCCATCCATAATTGCAAAAGTGTTGCGAGTGCAGTATTTGTGCATGAACTGCCTTCTCGATTATGTCCCATAAATTTTGGAAGGGTTGCCAAATCATTCACTCAAATTGTTCTGAATTCCTGAATGTTCTTCAAACTAATTGGAAACAGTTGTGGCCCAAGGACATGGCGCATTGTCGTTCATAAAAATTCTATTATGGTTTGGAAACATGAATAGCTGAAATGGTTTTCAAGTAACTGAACATAACCGATTACAGCCACTGAACAGTTCAGTTGGACACTCTGTGTAAACAGAGGCCACACCATTACGGAGCTGCCACCAGCTCGCACAGTGCCTTATTGTCATCTTGGGTTCGTGGCTCTGTGGCGTCTGCGGCACACTCGAAACCTAGCATCAGATTTTACCAACTGAAATCGGGGCTTCATTGGCCAGGCGATGGTTTTCCAGCCGTCTAGGGTCCACCCGATACGGTCGCGATTCCAGGAGAGGTGCTGCAGGCGATGTCGTGCTGTTGGCAAAGGTCCTCACGTCGGCCGTCTGCTGCCACAGCCCATTAACGCCAAATCTCGCCGCACTGTCCTAACGCATACGTCCGTCGTACGTCCCACATCGGTTTCTGCGGTTATTTCACGCAGTGTTGCTTGTCTTGTAGCACTGACAACTCTACACAAACGCCGCTGCTCTCTGTCGTTTAAGTGAAGCCTGTCGGCCACTGCGCTGTCTGTGGTGAGCCTGAAATACGATATTCTCGGCACACTCATCTCACTGTGGATCTTCCAATATTGAATTCCCTAACAATTTCCTAAACGGACTGTTCCACACATCTGGCTCCAGCTACCATTCCGCATTCAAATTTGTTAAGTGCCGCTGTGTGGCCATAATCGCTTCGGAAAACTTTTGACATGCATCACCTGACTACGAATGACAGCCCCGCCAATGCACCGCCCTTCTGTACCGCGTGTACGTGACGCTACTGCCTTATGTACATGCGCATATCGCTCTTCCATGGCTTTTGTCACCTCATTGTACATCAAGCCAGCGACACATTCCACAATGCCACTCAAAACACGTTGGACTGGAAGCCAAGTCTGCATGCCGAACTGCGTCCATCATGTGCATCAATAAGTCATCATGCAGACCGACTCCATGATGGAGTTCCTGGTATATCGGAGCCACAGAACTGGTTCCAGACTTCGAGTTTCCAATATATCCAACATACACACCGATAGTCAAGCCGCCATGATTGCATTGTGCACTTGACTTGATTAGCACCAGTCAACAGATGTTCTAAAATACGTTATTGGTTACATCCTTTTCTTGACGACGGAGAGTATGAGTGCAACAGCGATGGGGTAGTACGTGGCGTCCCATGCATCTGATGACCGCACGCGCGGGGCTGTGTTTGTCGGCCACCGGAGCTGTGCAGGCCGGTCAAATGGGCAGCGTGTCTCGCTGTCATTCCGAACGCGCCACGAGCCTCTTCGACCAGTGCCATTCCAGCTGTGAAACAAACACACCATGAGTGCAACAGGGATGTTTGCGAATGTGACAGGGTAAACCAGTTATGTTGGCCATTGATGCGTCGTATATATGGATCGTGATAAGCCCTTCGGCATCAACTAAGGCCTGAAGATGGTGCACTGAAGCGCCGAAACTGGAAGCTACACAATAAATGACATCACAAGGACGGATGTAGGTGTTTCATTTTGTTACAGTAGTGAACGGCTGTAGTCCTCCAGGCCTCAAGCCAAAAGAATGGACATACAAAAAGATTTTCGACGTTGGCACCAACATCTGCCATAAATATTTCAGTTCTCAACATTTCAGATGTTAGCGCTGTTTTTTCATTTTCCTGTCGTCTTTATTTTTAATAATATTTTCTTCTGTCTCACATTTATGAGAGAACTTTCTGGTGACCTCCCTATTGATATGATTCCAGTCCCAGCCAATGTAATGAACAGTAAGATTGAAATAATGATTTTTTTGAAGGTATCAACCCAAAAGTAGCTTTGGTTTTAGCCACGATGCACTCATTCGATATGGCTTTCAGAACTTCTGACAGTGCCTCGTCTTTAGCAGCATTTGCATGCAGAATTGTTGCATGGTCGCACAGTAACTCGGACGCATTGGCACACCTGTACTTTGCTCTTTAGTCAATGCATACGTGCACGAGATTCGTAAAATATGGGTCTGTCAATCTGGTGAATGGCCGAATACAACCTGCACTCATTTTAGCACAAGCATCCCTAAACCTGATCTTCATTTCGGATGTAACTTGCGTTGCATGTGTACCATCAGGCGTGATAACACTAAATCTGATGTTTTGACAGCTGGGAGAGATTCATGCTTGTTTTAAAAATTTTTGTGTTGGAACACCAGAATCATCGTAACGACCCTGTGTACCAATTTGTGCTGCTTTCGAATATCTCTTCAAATTTTTCCCAGCCTGGATTGATTATGTGGCTGCCTGTTTTAGACCGCACCACCCAGTCATCTGATAACACGTTTTCCCGGACATTTTGTTTCTCTTACTGTTGCATCGCCTGTATTCTGTGGTGAGGTGCAGTGGTAAGCGTAGCGCATCGCGCAGGCGCACACTGCAAATTCACAGCAAGTACGAGCGCGTAACACTTGCGTAGTGGTACATAGGGCGTAATTTACGCGTGGCTGTCAAGAAGCGCTCAGGTGAATGCGTTACCGGGCGAGATACAACGGTTACCGTCTGCAAATATTCTCTCTCGCACAACGCAGAGGATAAGGCACGGGTCTGCAGAGCCCTAGACACCTGATACGTCAGAGCCGAAATCAGTTCAGCGTGCGGAATTGCTTCCGGACTGCGACTTTCCACTATTACCACCGTCTGAGCCCCTCGTCAAGCCGCTACCACTGTTTCCTGCGTCTGTCTTAGTGATATTATTTGCTGAACGTACAAGTTGAATGCCAGTGACAGTAAAGGCATTTTTGTAGGCATCTCCTCAGTCATGAGTTAAAAGTAATGGTAATTTTTGGAAACTTCAGGATTTAGAGACATGAAAATAGTGCTTTCAGACTATGAATGGCATGAATTACAGCAGAATTCAACGCAAGTAACTGCTACGTTCAACTCCCGACCGCGTGCAGTGTTACTAGATGGTCATACAGTATGTTTGGAGGCTATCAAACAACAGTGAAAATTTACACCAACGAGAATACCACACTGATGTGTGGTAGTGTAGTTATCCAGAGTACTGTGTATGAGCTTGGTGAAAGGTGGACATATGTATAGAGATTTTCTGGAAACGTCTGGCATGTTGCTACAGAGCTACGTCAGAAGACTTCAGAGGAAGCCTTTGCTACGAACTGCGATGCGTGCTCTGGTTCAGTGTGCACCGTGTTCGATGCATCTGCACCTCGCTTAGGTTGCCAGAGAATTACGTACATATTTATATCTATTTCTGTATCCTACTACGTTACACCAAATTAAAAAAAGTGAAAATAAATGAGTATTTATCTCCCTAAACCGTGTTTCATTTCATCAGAAAGCTGAAATATGTCGAAGAAAATGTATAGTTTATATTATTAAAGTACAAAGGGCAACAGAAATCTTCACATCTTAGAAATCTGCGTAAAGAGACAGTCAAGACATGTCTCGCTTCTTGTGAAGCATGCAGCAGAACTTGAGCTCTAAGTGGGTCGTTGCCCATGCACGAAGAATACACACGTATCTAGCTGGTAGTATACAGTATTTCTCGATGTGAAGGGGGAGGAGAAGGTGGTGGATAATTAACAGTCCAGTTATTGCTACATCGAAGAGACTTATCACATTTTATGAGGGTCGTTCAATAAGTAGTGCCCCACAGTTTTTTCTCAGAACATATTTATTGTTAAGAGTCAGAATTTGGTGACAATATACATGAACATGTCTTATGCAGCTCCTGTTTTTCTACGTAGTCTCCTTCGCGTTCTATGGCCGTATGCCAAAATCGTGGAAGAGCATGTATTCCCTGCTGGTAAAAGCTCTTTTCCTGTAGGCGTAGCCATGTTTTCACTGCATGACTGACACTCTCGTCATCTTCAAAGTGGCCTGTCCGTCGGGCTCAAAACGCTCCAACAATTCAGGTGAAATCACCTTTCTTTGAATCTCGCGGCCCACTGTGAGCATTTGTGGAACCCATCGGGAACACCTCTTTGAGTATCCGAGAGTCTCGGTCATTGCAAGTGCACTTCCAATGCTGACTGACAACTGTAAAGCCAATTGTCGAGTTGTGATGCGCGCGGTCGGCACGAATAATGGCATCCGTACGTTTCAGCGTGTCTGGAGCAGTGGCTGTGGCATGACGTCCCGAGTGGCTGTCACATGACGTCCCGGGCCCCGGGCGCGGCTGATCGCGGAGCTCTGTTCCCGCATTTCCTCAGGCTGTAACTTTCTTTATCCATCGCCCAACTGTACTCCTATCAACTGCTGCATCGCCATACACTGTACACAAACGTTACTGATGTTCACCGCGTTTTCTTTCCCTGCACACATGAATGCAATAGCAGCACGCTACTTGTAACGTGAGTCGTATGTGGACGCCATTTTGACGCTGTGCTACGGCTCTGCCATCTGCCAGAAGGGTTCGCAACTTCACCGGCGGACAGAACAAACATCAAATGTGAAGCACCAATAAGGACGATTGCCTATGTGTGTTAATGGCTTTTTAAAAATCTGGGGCATTACTTGTTGAACGACCCTCGTATATGAGATTAAACTTAACAGTTGAACTTATTGCAGTGTAAGAGAGATGCTTAACAGTTCGTCATTTCTAGTTGTTCTCATGATGTCAAAGGAAAACTTGCAAGTTTATTATTGGAACAGGCAAAATGTGTGTGGAATGCAGTTGCTCAAAAATGAAAGTACGCGTGTACTGACGAACTGCGCGAGATGAGGGAGGGGGCGACCGTACTCGCAAGCGCCGCCCTCACGGACGGGGTAGGAATCCGGGTGTGAGGCGGAGCTGTAGACGAACGCAATGCCCGGCACAGCACGATACACTGTGCGCATTGTGCGGCGTGTGGTGCGCCTCGCTTGTACGGACGCAAAACCCGGACAATAAGGCGTGCGGGGTAGAAGCTAGACGGGATACCCGCAGCAGCAGGGGCGTCGGGTTCCGACCGCGCGGGCCGGATCTGCGTGGGCGGCGGGTCGGGGCCGCGGCAGTAACCGCGCGCTGCTGGGGGGGGGGGGGGGGGGGCGTTCAGGAGCGCCACGCCCAGGAGGTGTATGCGTGTAAGTGGAGGAAACAGCGCGCAAGCGTGGCGTCTGTAGTTTGGTCACTTCTGAAATCTCGTGTGTGCCCTGTGCGCGGCGTCTACGTTGCCTGCAGTGTTTCGTACCAAAATCAATCGAACACGTGTTATCGTCGCTACCACAGCAGTAGGTACTGCAGCTACGGTAATGAACATGTTGCTGTTGTGCTCCTCAGTCCGAGGACTGGTTTCATGTAGCTCTCCATGCTACTCTATCCTGTGCAAGCCTCTTCATCTCCCATGTAACTATAGCAACCTACAGCCTTCTGAATCTGCTTACTGTTTTCATTTGTCGTTCTCCCTCTACGATTTTTTACCCCCCACAGTTCCCTACAGTACTAAATTTGTGATTCTTCGACACCTCAGAATGTGTCCTACCAACCGATCCCTTCTTCTAGTTCAGATGACACTGTAGTAATGAACAAAAGTGAAAGTGTTATATCCTAGCCAGTAATGCCACCCGAGCCCGCTGCCAAAAGGTTGGCAGCATCAAAGTCCGGACGCCGTCCGCATAAGCAGCGCCAGCGAGACAGGAAATCGCCGCAAGTCTGCGCGCACCACCGCTGGCTTCTGGTTTCTTAAGCGCTGGAGTCGCGAGCGCTAGGACAGTTCTGTATTCGCCGCTCAGTTGTATACTCGCCACCGAATTGTGTACTTGCTAGTCAGTTGTGTGTTCATCGCAGCAGAGTTGTTGTTAGTCGTCAGCCGACGCTGACCTAGCCGCTCCGACTCGAACTAGACAGATCTCTGTAGACACGGAGTTCACTACTGTGTTTCTGTATCTTCGTTAATAAAGATAAGTACCGACTTTTATTTAATCAGAGTGTTTGCGTTTTCATCTTTCTGTTCACTGTTCCAGCGGACCGGTCGGCCCGCTATTAAAAGTGTGGCGGTGACTTCGTAAGCCGTTTCTACAGCGAATTGTTTGTCGCTACGAACGCCGCCACAAAAGAAAGAAAAAGTGGTACTTGGGTAAAAGAGTACAGGGGAGAATGGGCAGTGATATAGTACTGGACATCGTCAAGGACAAAGTAAGCCGGAGGGACGCGGTGAGTGACGAGGGAGACCGTCTCTGCATTGTCGAACAGCTACTCTCGGACTGTTAGCAACAGGTCACTCCGTGCTGACGTCTTTGGTGATATCGATCTGAATCGATACCTCGATCGTAGTCGGCGTCCCCAAGCGTTCTTTGGTTTCTCGACTGGCACTTCGGCCGTTACGTTACCATGACAACGGCGCCCTTTATCAGTACACACCTCTATGATATCATGGCGGCCATCTCGACCTTCACGTTGTCTAGGCGACGCCGTCGGTTTAAATTCCTACCACAGGGCACTGCCTAGTAAATATACACGGCGTGTATATATTTTAATGGTTGTGTCGTTTAATGAATTTTTACCTCTCATTATCTCTTTATGTAATACGGGGGTAACCCCAAAAGTAAGGTCTCCTATTTGTTATAAGTAGATACACCTGTTTATTTCTACAGTGATTTACATCAGTTTACAGCTTGAACATTTAACTATTTTTCGACATAATCACCATTTCTGTCGATGCATTTTTGTAGACGCTGTGGCAGTTTTAGTAAGCCCATGTCACACCAACTCGCCGCCATGCTGTTCAGAAAGTTATGAACCTCTTCTTTCAGCTCGACGTCGGAGCTAAATCGCTGGGGCCACAATTAACGCTGACAGGTACTGTGCGACCCCTAAAAAACTCAAACGGGCAATTCAGAACCCGAGAAGAGGAATGTTGAGCAAGGCCGTACACATTCTGCATGACAACGCTCGCCCAGACATCGCTCGGCAAACCGTTGCTCTCCTGCAACAGTTTCAGTGGAACATAATCACCCACCGACCCTATAGTCCTGACTTGGCGCCCAGTGACCATCACCTGTTCCCTAACTGTAGTATATTTATGGAGACGCAAGCTTTCCCTCGTACTCAGATACGACGCTACTGGGCTCTTGACTACATATTACATCCACTAGATGCCAGCGGACTCTGCTGGACATGGAAGTTCAGTTTTTCGGCTCGTAACGTGCTGTGCAAAAAGGGTGTTGCCCGCCACTCTTGTAGAAAGTATCATACTGTTCCATTATATGTATCTGCCATGTTCTCGGTGGCTGCCACTCTACTTGTAAATAAGTATGAGAATGTTTCTTTCTCAAATGTTGGTACACATAAGACTGCATGTCTGATCGCTCTGTGATGGTTATTTTACTGCCGATGAAATAACCACTATCTATTGCACATACAAAAATATTTGTGGTGAGTCTTACAAGAATTTAATACTTTTTTGGCTTCAGAGGCACTGCATAAGTCTCCACTGCCAGAAGCATGAATTTTCATCCTTCGATTTTTTGCAGTTTCCAAGCAGAACACATGTGTGGGTTATAGGTTATAGGTTATTTTCAGCTTACGTGAAATCGTTAGGGTTTTAACAAACGTGGTTCCTGCATTTTTCACGTTGTCGTATTAACTCAGGTCATTCGAACTGTGGTTACAGTGCTATCACAACACTATATTGATTTTGGACCTCCTATGGTCCATTCCACGTCAGGTTATCGAATTGGTAGCATTTCAAATTAGGTTATCGAATCGATAGTATACGAGTTGTGTCTGTGTGTAGTTGCCACTGATGGATGGTGACGTGACTTCTGGCTGCTGAACTCTTACGTCTTATGCCGAGATGTGGCCACCCTTCCAGAGGTGATCTGACTCTTAAGGCTGTGTCCTACGTGAGCGACAGCGAGCCACTCCTGGATACGCCACACTCATCGGGCGAAAAGCTCGGGTGTCCTGCGTGAGAGCGACCATGTCGCGCTACAAGATGGCTGCTTAGAGCCACCCAGCTGTTTCTAGAAAATCGCGTCCTTAACCTGTAGAATACTGTAGCTGGAGAGTAAGGCTACAGAATTAAGTTTACTTAAGAAAATAAAGCGGAAAGCAATGCTGTGTTTGAAATTTGCAAAGGGAGGAATCTTCATGGAGAATTTGATAAATAGCAACAACTACGAAGATCACCAAATTCTTCGAATACACGTGAATGAGCAGAAGAGCATTCGACTATCTCATCAATAAATTAAATACGAATGTTTTTTTACACGAGCAAGAACTTGTAACAGCTAACAAATGCAGAGGAATGACTACTACATGAATAACTACGTTACATCTAAACATAAGTACACAGTTGGAAAACAATAAACAATAAGTTACTGTGGTGTAGAGGTATCGTTACAGATCGGGATAATGCGATATAAAAACTTCCTAGGTTCGATTCGGGGCCGTTTTTATATTTTTATTGACTCACTTACAATTATGTATACTAAGTTTTATGTATACTGTTTTCACTGCATCGCTAAGTATATTTTTAAGGTCTTGCCAAAGAACTTGATCTTCACACCTATCCAAGTATATGATACAGATTTAATTCCTAATAAATTATAAGAACCACGAAATTTTAGAGTTATTTGATATTGCAAACGTAATTCACCAGCAGTCAATGTTAAGGTCAAGCGTTTCAATTGATGTAAATAGTCTGTAAAAGTAAAACATACAAAATTTTTGAAAAGAAAGTCAAATGTTATGTGTAATGATTTGTCTAAAAGTATGAAATAAAAAATTTTAGGGAAACGTTTGGTGCACCTCATCTTCTGTTCATGATTTCGAGCATCATTCAAAGGCATATAGAACGTTTCTCTGCTTTACTTATTTCTTTTACACAAATCATTTCATAAAGTATTTGACTGATTTCTTTCATTTTTTTTAAATTTCAAGTTTTATTCAGAAAGCGTGATCTTACTGACTCTTCGTTTGCCTTCCTAACGAATTTGATTCGAAGGAAGCCTTTTTGACATTTAAATATCACACCAGTGTATCTATTTATGTGAGGGATTGCTAGGTCTTGAAAAGATGAAATTTTTGACACTTCATTTACATAGGATGGCATCAGCTTTTCGTTAAATATTTCAATTTTTCCTCGGCTTACTAATTAAGTTCTCGTTAATGACCCTGATTATTTTCAAGCAGTTAAATATTTTCATGCCAAACTAGACCTCCTTCTGGTCACTTTGATACCCCGTTCACCTGTTTCTCTCCCTTTGCATGCGTACGAAAATTTGGACGAAACCTCATGGTGTAATTTATAGGGAGTCTTGTTTTCGCTCTGCTCACGCGTTTACAAAAACGTATCGAGTGTTAATCATATGATAAAATAGTCCTTTCTGTGTGCTGTCGCCGGCCGAAGTGGCCGTGCGGTTAAAGGCGCTGCAGTCTGGAACCGCAAGACGCTACGGTCGCAGGTTCTAATCCCGCCTCGGGCATGGATGTTTGTGATGTCCTTAGGTTAGTTGGGTTTAACTAGTTGTAAGTTCTCAGCGGTTGAGTCCCATAGTGCTCAGAGCCATTTCAACCATTTTTTGTGTGCTGTCATTTCCAAAATTCGTCATTTTGATATCTTGAACCGTTTATGAAATACAACGATTTTTACGACCACTTGATTCCCGAAGCGCAGGAAAGGTTCGGACGCGCAGCGACTGACCCGTCCGCGGATATAACAACCAATATCTCGGCTTTATTTCGGTCTCAACTTTAAATAAAACTTAGACATATATTACATTTCGTATACAATAATGTATGGTCTCAAAGAACTATACAGGAAGTCTACGCAATGTGATTTTATCTCTGCAAATTCGTAAAATACCGTGCAGCCAAGTACTCAATTTCGTGCAATACAGTAACTATGACGAATAACGAAAATAAATTCAGACCTTTATCGTTTAAAGATATCAAGCTATAATATGCGGAAGAATCAAATGGTTTTCTTAAAATCGGATGTTAAGTAATTCATAACTGCAGTCGCGTCCGCTCCACCACTTTGCTGAGAAGACACGTGGCTGTCGCTCTCTGTCGCGCTTGCTGCAGCGACGAGACTCAAACGTCGCCAGTTGCAGCGGCCGACAGGCAGCGAGACAGATGTCGCTCACGTAGGACCCTTCCGTAACTACACCTGCAGTTGTGTTTTGTCGCCTGAAGCTGTCGCTTGCTGTGGGTCGCTTCTGTCGCTCACGTAGGACACAGCCGTAGCGGACTGCTGAGGACTTCTCGACAGGTCGATAATGGAAAGGGAGCTCTCCCTGAAAAAGTATTCGTTTAAATGAAGACGCAGTTGTTCCTGCTTCAAAGCCGACAGTTTGGACTTTAAATTAGGGGAATAAGGTGGTGGCGCTTCTCGGGCCATTTCCATTCCCAGGTATAGTGTTACATAAAGACAATTGTTCTATTACACAATATACAGGGTGGTCCCGTTATAGTGACCAGGCCAAATATCTCACGAAATAAGCATCAAACGAGAAAAACTACAAAGATCAAAACTCGTCTAGCTTGAAGGGGGAAACCAGATAGCGCTATGATTGGCCTGTTAGATGGCGCAGCCATACGTCAAATGGATATCAACTGCATTTTTTTTTAAATAGGAACCCCCATTCTTTATTACATATTCGTGTAGTACGTAAAGAAATATGAATTTTTTTCTTCGACCACTTTTTTCGCTTTGCGATAGATGACGCTGTAATAGCCACAAACGTATAAGTACGTGGTTTCACGTAACATTCCGCCAGTGTGGACAGCATTTGCTTTGTCATACATTACCCATGTTAAAATGGACCATTTACCAATTGCGGAAAAGGTCGATATCATGTTGATGTATGGCTATTGTGATCAAAATGCCCAACGGGCGTGTGCTATGTATGCTGCTCGTTATCCTGGACCACATCATCCAAGTGTCCGGACTGCTCACTGGATAGTTACGTTATTTAAGGAAACAGGGAGAGTTCAGCCATATGTGAAACGTCAACCACGACCTGCACCAAATGATGATGCCCAAGTAGGTGTTTTAGTTGCTGTCGCGGCTAATCGGCACATCAGTAGCAGACAAACTGCGCGAGAATCAGGAATCTCAAAAACGTCGGTGTTGAGAATGATACACCAACATCGATTGCACGCGTACTAAATTTCTATGCACCAGGAATTGCATGGCGGCGACATTGAACGTCGTGTACAGTTCTGCCACTGGGCACAAGAGAAATTAGGGGACGATGACAGAGTTTTTGCACGCGTTTTATTTAGCGACGAAGCGTCATTCACCAACAGCGGTAACGTGAAACGGCATAATATGCACTATTGGACAACGGAAAATCCACGATTGCTGCGACAAGTGGAACATCAGCGACCTTGGCGGGTTAATGTATGGTGCGGCATTATGGGAGGAAGGATTGCTGGCCCCCATTTTATCGATGGCAATCTAAATAGTGCAATGTATGCTGATTTCCTACGTAATGTTCTACCGATGTTACTACAAGATGATTCACTGCATGACAGAATGGCGATGTACTTCCAACTTGATGGTGTCCGGCACATAGCTCGCATGCAGTTGAAGCGGTATTGAATAGCATATTTCACGACAGGTGGATTGGTCGTCGAAGCACCATACCACGGTCCGCACGTCCACCGGATCTGACGTCCCCGGATTTCATTCTGTGGGGAAAGTTGAAGGATATTTGCTATCGTGATCCACCGACAACGCCTGACAACATGCGTCAGCGCATTGTGAATGCATTTGCGAACATTACGGAAGGCAAACTACTCGCTGTTGAGAGGAATGTCGTTACACGTGTTGCCAAATGCATTGAGGTTGACGGACATAATTTTGAGCATTTATTGCATTAATGTGGTATTTACAGGTAATCACGCTGTAAGAGCATGCCTTCTCAGAAATGATAAGTTCACAAAGGTACATGTACCACATTGACACAACCGAAATAAAATGTTCAAACGTGCCTACGTTCTGTATTTTAATTAAAAAAAACCTAACTGTTACCAACTGTTCGTCTAAAATTGTGAGCCGTATGTTTGTGACTATTACAGCGCCATCTATCACTAAGCGAAAAAGTGGTCCAACTAAAACATTTATATTTCCTTACGTACTACACTAATATGTAATAAAAAATGGGGGTTCTTATTTTAAAAAAACACAGGTGATATACGTTTGACCTATGGCAGCGCCATCTAGCGGGGCAACCATAGCGCCATCTGGTTTCCCCCTTCAAGCTAGACAAGTTTCGCCTTTGTAGTTTTTTCGTTTGACTCTTCTTTCGCGAGATATTTGGCCCGGTCACGATCAATGGACCACCCTGTATATATCTGCTCCAAAATGGCTCAGTTTAATGCAATGCTGGCCTGTCTACTACTACTGAACAACATTTGTCTAAGATTTCCATTATCAGAAAAAAACTGATTTTGCTTGTTAACACAGCTGCAGAGCTGGTCCTCTGATTATTAAACAACACATATCAATTATCTGGGAAAATTTGTAAAATATTTAACTTCAAGTAAATGACTGGTAAAAAATTATGTTCTGAAAAACCGTATTATTGAATACATTTCTGCAAACCATTTCATAAATATTGAACATTAAAAGTCTGACTTAATTGGTACTGACAAATCACAAAAAGATTGAAGCAAATTGATGTTAACATCTCAGACAACAAATTTAAATACGCGCATGGCGATGAAGAATAATAAAGTTTACCTTACACTAAGACGGCAATGAACTGCGCTGCACCAGCGGCCGACGACTACTGCTATTGCTCTTACATGGCTATGAACTGTACTGTAGCGGCGAGCTGCTAGGATTTCTCCGTAACAGCGAGCTATTGCGACTGCTCCATTAAAACGAACTATTGCGACTGCGAGCGATTGTTACTGCTGCCGACACTGCTCTGACCTGCGATTCTATTGCAGCAGAGATGTTTTATATCGCAGGCAGCGCGTGAGCAATACATCGAAATTACATTTGCTCCAGCAGGGTAGTGAACAGTAAACCTCTTACATAATGAACCCCTTACAGTTTATATTTTGCTTTTATTTAGACTAAACAAATTTATATACAATTTCCAAATGTGTTTTTTCCGTTCGACAATTCAGAAACCAAGTAGATTCACCATATAGCACCGTTTTTAGACGTAATCTAGAGCGTTCTACACATTGCGCTGCTCAAAATCTTCATATCTATAATAATTAATTAATTAAGAGCGATAAATGTCAATAATAATTTGCAAACAATGAAAACTATTGCAAGTTAAGTGTATAGTATAACTTAACTAGCTTAAAATACGTGTGATGCCACCCAAAATATTATATAGTGCCGTTCTTTACGTCATGAATTTTCTATTGAATTGTATAAACAATTTTCCCTCAAACTTTGTTTATTGCTCTTTACGGGCTTAATTATTTATGAATCTGAACATATGACTACGGAACTCGATCCGCTATGACGAAACGTTTTCAATGAGTGTTCGCTCATCCCTGTAAGTTGTTATTTACTATTTTTATTAATTTTTCAGTATTCGTGATATTAACCGGTTTTGAGGTTACTATAACTTTTGCGTCTCGTGACTTGAAATAAAGATCTATCTTTCAGAAGGTGCATATTGCTGATCACAATCCACTGCCGCATCGCTCTTCACCGTAAGTTACATAGTTTTCGCGTAATGCGTGAAAAACCGAGCAATGCCCCAAACTGCGGGCCACGTGGCCGCCCGGTGACAGAGACCATCCCACCGTCCGTTGCAAATCTCGCGCGGGCGCGACACGCGCTTCCGCGAATCGCACACCGTGTAGCGCGCTCGCTCTCCACAGAGCAGTCCTTGCATACTAGAAATATTCATCTAGTAACGGGGGTTTGTACTGTCACAATACCCCCACTTGCTAGCGCATGCACGCAGTAAATGCAAGTAGCACCAACAAAAAAACGCAAAAAGAGTGACTGACCAGTCATGTTAAATTAGTCCTAGAAATTTAATGGTTTACTTGGCAATCTAGTCGGCAGTGGCATCACCCTAAAATAAGTAAAATTCCCTATGTATTTTGTGCCCAACAGAAAGGAATTTGTAACATATCTGTAAAAAACCCTAATCCAAAAAATAAAATTTTCCTTAACCATGATTCTAAATTCGTGTTTTCTATGTGTGTGTGTATAGTACAACAGGCCTGGCAAAGCAAAACAAACACAAACAATTTTAACAAAATCAAAACAACTTTTATCGATTTCTTTTTTTTTAACTTCCTTATTTTGGGCAGTATATTATGCACACCACATTGTTTCCAATCAATTTATTCACTTTGGAACACGTATCATTTATCAATTTATTTCACGAGCACTATCGCTTCTCACTGCCAAAAATGTCTTCCAGGGGTGCCCCCAGACTAGATGTAGTGTCACGGCTCCCTACTCAGGCGCCGTTTCCTGTCCTCGCACTAGCCAGTTTATGGAGCACTACAAGGGAACACACAAAATCCCCAATGAAAATCATATATACACGAAAGTTTTCCCCGCTTACCATAGAGTGGTCCAGCCTGGAACCATCCTCATGCAATCCAGAGCTGACACAGCTAAGACAGAATTTCAGGGCAAACCATCACTAAGAAACAGGCTAGAGCAACAGCTGGGTAATTGTGCCCAACAATCTGTTCAATACTAGATTAGAAATGCCCACGTCATTGAGGCAGTATTGCTTGGCGACAAAGCCTCCGTAATCAGACTTTAAATAATATATGACTGTTGTCATGGCTTGACAGCAGAAACTAAAAAAAAATACCTTACTTGATTATTACGGACCATGAATTAATTTCTGGGGTTTGGCAATGTTTCCTCAAAAAAAAAAAAAAAAAAAAAAAAAGACTTTTAAAAATCTCTATTAAAATTCACCTATACACCTTGTTATAATATCCTCTATTCGTATCATCTAGCCTAGACTGAGAGTACAAGGAGCAAAATAAACTAACTTTAATTTTACAATCCCCATGCTGTGTTGCTTACCCTAATATTCAGCCCACCAACTTGACCCCCGCGCACCAAAGGAAGTTTGGTGTGTCTACATACAGAACGCAGTGCAAAATATGTTCAAGTTAACGATTACACCCCAAAATTTCTCAAACAACATAAAACCTTGTGCTGGACCCCCCATGCACCAAAAATTACTCATATATATAAGCCCATCAGTTATTCATATACCACAGCACATAATGTTTACTTCTCCAAAAATTCTTATTAGACTCATGAGGCTTCACTCTGAATATATGTTCAAAATACACCACTCTGTCAGGTCTCTCTGAGAACACATCTTTGTTCTCTACCAGTGAATCGTACAGCTCTTCTCTGTCACTGTCACCAATGCCCTCTGTCTGATAGATCTCCCTTTTCTTTTGATCTCCTCCTCTGTCCCTACTTCATCCAACATGCACTGGGCCATGTACAAGCTGTACTCGGTTAATGTGAGAGGTGGTGGACGGTGTGCCCGCAGCTGACGCCGGTGGGCAGCACGGTGTTCCGCGGCCTGAAGGCGGTGGACGCGGACGCGGGCGTGAACGCGCTGGTCGAGTACTCGGTGGTGGCGGGGCAGCCGCCGGAGGGCGAGGGCAGCGGCGCCGCCGACGGGGCGGCCTTCTTCGCCATCCGGCTGCCGCACCAGGGCCAGGTGACGGTGGCGCGCGCCCTCGACTACGAGCGCACGCAGCGGTACCTCGTGACCGTCGTCGCCTCGGTGAGTGTGGTCGCGCCGCCGCCTCACCCTGCTGCCCGCCCGCCTGCCCGCCTCGCCTCTATGGCTGCGCACTGTGCTCACGACGCGGCTTGTGCTCGCTTTCACCCTCCAGTCTCGCCTCCAGTGTTGCCACGTGTGTAGCCCGCGAGGCAACTGTGGACGGTACTTCTGGCACCACTGTTACCCTCCCACGCCTCCCCCCACCTTCGCCGTTCGATTCGTGAACAGTGTGTGGCGAGAAGGACTAACAGTGAAGCCGGGTATTGTTTTCAACTTCTGACTTTCTCTTTTTTTCACCGTGCGAGAGTAAGGAAGGCAAAGTAGTACACTGTGTTTCCAGTCTGTACCTGGAATATACGCTCTCGGAATTTCGACAACTTCTCCGTCACCCACGACCGCAGTAGTATCTCCCACTGGCCTCGAACATCTCCACAAAGCGTGCGTCCTTATTACTAAAAACCTTCACATTTTGTCCATATTCTGTACCACACTATCCAGAAGTATTAAAACGTCGGTCAGTTAGCCCTATCTGCCTGTTCTCCCTAAGACGATGGTCTCGTTACATCTGGTATCAAGTTACACATCCGGTGTCAGGTTACCCATTTGAGCTCGTCGGTTTCCTCATTCCCTCTCTTCCAGGGAACCACCACGAATCGATCGAGATCACCAAGCCAGTCGAGCGACTCGTATTCCGGGTCGTGACGTAACTCTATAGTTGTCACATGTGCAGCAACCCCTGTCCCCTCCCCCCTCGCATCTGCACCGATGAGGACCGGACACCTCGTCCACACCTTCATCTTTTAAAACTCAGACATTTCAGTGGAGCACCGTAGGGAGAAGTTCTAAGACGTCTCTTTTTGCCGATATCAAATTATGTCACGCGAATCTGATTCTGCATAACAAATTAATATTTCGTCATTAGAGGCACAAGCAGAGGTCACGGCCAGGAAGATACCTATTTACCCTCATTTTTCCATATTTTCCACAATTTTCCACATATTACCCAAATAAGTGAGTTACTTCTCAATCTGAACATTGCTGTCACAGTGTTGCGTGGATCTTACGGTGCTCTCAGCCGATCACAAAGTCGCATCGCACTTATTTATGTATCATTGCTAAGCCACGACTCCATTACTAGCTTATGTGTGATGTCGTGTATTATCACAGTGAATGGAGATCGAAATTGTGGCTGCTGTGGAAAGCAGGATAGATGGCTCTAACGACAGAGTGCAGTGCTGGTGCGGGAAAGTGTTTCGCAGCACTACGTCGTAAATGTGGCTCCGCAGCAGAGGACCCCGTCGTGTTCCCTTGTTGATGGAATGATAGCATTGATTACGATTGCAGTGGGCATCATCGTCGAGATTGGACCGTGGATCAATGGAAATGGATCGCCTGTCGGATGAATGACATTTGTTGTTACACTAGTTCACTGGTCGTGTCCATATATGCTGTTATCCAGGCCAGTGCCTGTCAGAAACATGCACTTCGCCACGGCTGCAGACCAGTGAGGGCAGTGCTATGCTGTGGGGGACGTTCAGCTGTAGGACCTGTGGTAGTACTCGAGAACTGTGTACTATGTGATTATTGCGGATCAGCTACATCTCTCTGTGCTCGATGTTCTCCCTGACGGTGGAGAAATCTTCCAGTGGGATAACTGTCTGGATCGTGAGACCAGTATCGCGCTACAGTGGTTTGACGAGTGTGCTAGTTGAGTCACATTGATTTCTGGATTACCAGTTACTCTGATCAGAGGCCTGTTGAAGAGATTTGGGACACAACAGGGCATCATAAGTAGCAGGGCAAAGTGGGTTCTGAGACAAATTGTTAGTGTGGGTTGCATACATTTGTGGGAAGACTTGATTGATTTATCACCACCTCTCCCACCTCTTAATCTGTTGTTCTGTTAATTTATTTATGACCTCCTGGGGATAATCCTTCCTTCTTGGAAACCCCCCACCACTCCTCTGGGAAACCCACACACAAATACAAGTGTACCTTTGATATAAAATTAATTGACTAATTAGTTAAATCGTTAAATTAATCAACCCCTCCACTCCCACATCTGGAAATTAGTGGCAAAAAGACTAAGTGTGTGCTAGAAAGGAAGGATCTCACGATAGGAAATTCAAATCAACATGAATTACATGGTAAATGATGTACTGTTTATTTATAAAATTCAATTGCCAGAGGTTGGATCTCTCTTCTATTTGGTGGGAGAAGCACATCATTCTCTTCTGCTTTGGAAGATGTAGGAAAAGAAGTAATAAAATAGATTGCTTTTTTATTATGATTGTGCAAGGAATACCGTCTCGAAATCGACCTCAAAACAGGTCATCACATGTAATTGCACTGTTACAGATTGCGCTAAATGTATCTGGCGAAAAAACAAATTACCGATTGCTCATTCTCGCTTCTTCACGCACACCACCCACAGGCTACTGGATGACAATGGGGTTGCGGGCGCATGTTCGTTGAACAGTGGCCAGCAGCTACTGTAGGAGTGCTGGGTCACCATAGGAAGCACACACTGGTCGCCTGTTACTCAATCCCCGAACAAAGTGTCAGGTGCCGGTATCCCTTCGATTGCAAACTCACTTCTGGTTTTGCTCCCAAACACACACTTTCCGTACCAGGTCAGTGGATGCAGCTGCTCGATGTGCTCGTCCCGCCGTGCAGATACTGACTGAGTTACCACTGGCAGAGGAGCGACCTCCCCAAAGCTCCTCCCTCGCCCCTCCACTTACTTCCTGTCAAACAAAGCATTAGGCTGCAGCAGCTCTTAGACATTGATACCTGAGAAATTCCTGTTGAAACACATGCTCTCTGTCTGTCTGTCTCTCCCTCTCTCTCTTTCTCTCTCTCTCTCTCTCTCAGCTGGGTACTTCCTCCCCAGCGAGCATGTGTTGTATACCACGGTAACCCCTCTTTTGTCCTGAACGAAGTAGTGGATAGCTGGTAAATCTCCAGCTGTGGATATCGTGGACATAGATCCCTCATTCCATCAGACTGAGCAAGCAGTTTTTCCTTGCATCCTATTTGTGGTTTTCGATCCTGCAACCAGTTTCCAAACCCTACTCTTTCCACTTCTCAATTTTTTACTTGCGTCATGTTGGTGGATAGTGGCACTGACAGGTAATTTTTGAGGAAGTCCATTACGTTGGAAGTTGTTGAAAGTTTCAGATCTCAGCTCAGTTGCGCTATGTCCTTAAATAATTTGTTGGAGACAGACGGCAGGTGGTTTGACAGGAGTGTGTGCTCGCAGTACCTCTATCAGAAACAATAAACTGATCAATTGGGAATTTGACGTTTCTTTGGCTTTTAAAGCACTGGGCTACACTAGGACGAAGAATGAGAAGGAGGAGGAGGAAGGGGAAGAATCTACCACACGATAGGATAGTTACAATAATGAATAGCACTCCCACCTTTCCGCTGCAAGTCAGAATGCAGTGGACTCCATTGAGAAGCAGTAAACACAGCACACTTAAACCACATCCCATTCCGTAGCAGTGATTGTCAGGGTTAGATGTCGAAGACGGTTGGAACACTCGTACATCCTGTGCACGCACAACCCTACTTACCACCTCGATGCGTGTCTCCGCGACCACACCAGGTGTATGCCAGACTCGCCAGGTCACGGAGGGTATCCACGATGACGGAATGGTAGGAATTCGGATGTCATCAATACGTCCAGCACTGACACTTGCCAGTGATCGATATTGAATATTTTCAAGTGACCAGAAGAGAAGGCTCAATGGCGGTGGCATGCACCTTACAGGCCGTAAATATCCATTAATTGCAGCCACCGGCTGCCTCCGCTACGTGCCCCACACGCCAACTGGTGTTGTCCTAGGAAACCAGCCACGTAGTTATCAATTTAATTACAATTAATATTAAGATAGCAACACCAGTCTGGTGACATTCGATAATGAGTGAAGTATCTGAAATAGCTCCTCCTCCTACTCCTCGTGACTGTGGCTCTGGAAATATCAGTATCTGTATCCTCCTCATGACTGGTCACAATTTTCCACATAAAGCCATACGGTTACCTGTGCATTGAAATTCACAGTGTTCGATGTCAAATCTGTACCTCCCTTACAACTGGATATAAGTCATTTACTTTGGAGATGGCGGAACACTGACCGCAGTAACTTTACACCCAACACATACTTTATAAGCCTGCTGATCACAGTGAATCTGTCACACATCCCTTACTAAGTCAGAATGCAGTATTCTGAATGCTCGTGGCACCAAACAATACTGAGCCAAAATTCTGGAATGGATGAACATACTCCATTTGTTTTTCTTGTGATAGTACCATTGTGTCTTAGGAAGAGAGCAACCATCTACTAGGAACATGATCGCAATGACTGTGTTACTGTCACCCTGCATAAAAAGCGTTCTTGCTTCTACGGGCGCACACAACTATAGTTAACGATATCGATGTTAAAAACTATACATCTAGGTATGGTATTGCTTCCGAATGAATTAGTCTTCCACATAAACACAGCGACATTGAATATAGACGGTGATCTTTGGGATGTGTATTAACACACCGGACGAGTGGGGGCACGTCACCAGTGGCGTAAGCTCGTAATACAACACGCTTCTCACCGAGTTTAGAAAGTGTTTCGGCTAAGTAACAAGTTATTAAGCCGATATTTGCATCTACCTCATGCCACTGCTAGATATTTCACATGCTAACAGTATTTTTAACGCATTCTATCTCGATGCCAGGTAGACAGTGTAACAGACGTTCTGCAGTATATCCACGGGGTTACAGGTAAGGGAGGATAATGGTTGATTGAGAATGATCACATGTGGTAGGTGGTGTGCTGTGTGAGGAATCACGTAAAAATGCAAATACACTGGTTTTTTCAGTTCTGTAGTGTTACGCTTTCTGGTATCTGCATTCAACCACCCACTTGCGTTGCATCCTGTGGAGATCTCTATTAATTATTGCTGCCACTGGTGAATCGTATTCGTGGCACTCTCATATCTGAAAGCGAGTCAGCTTTTTCGAACCTACACTAGGTGATCAGAAGTATCCGGACACCCCCCAAAAGCAAACGTTTTCCATATTAGATGCATTATGGTGCCACCTACTCCCATTTACTCCGTATCAGCGACCTCAGTATTCATTAAGCGTCAGAGATCAGATTGGGGCGCTCCGCGGAACTCACGGACTTCGAACGTCCGTACGCGAGATTTCCCCACTCCTAAACATCCCTAGGTCCACTGTTTCCGATGTGATAGTGAAGTGGAAACGTGAAGGGATAGGTACAGCACAAAAGCGTACAGGCCGACCTCGTCTGTTGATTGACAGAGACCACCCTCAGTTGAAGAGGGTCGTAATGTGTAATAGGAAGACATCTATCCAGACCATCGCACATGAATTCCAAACTGCATCAGGATCCACTGCAAGTACTATGACAGTTAGGTGGGAGGTGAGAAAACTTGGATTTCATGGTCGAACGGCTGCTCATAAGCCACACATCACGCCAGTAAATGCCAAACGACGCCTCGGTTGGTGTAAGGAGCGTAAACATTCAACGATTGAACAGCGGAAAAACGTTGTGTGGAGTGGAGAATCACGGTACACAATGTGGCAGGGTGTGGTTATGGCGAATGCCCAGTGAACGTTATCTGTCAACGTGTGTAGTGCCAACAGTAAAGTTCGGAGGCGGTGGTCTTATGGTGTGGTCGTGTTTTCCATGGAGGGGGCTTGCACCCCTTGTTGTTTTGCGTGGCACTATCACAGAACAGGCCTACATTGATGTTTTAAGCACCTTCTTGCTTCCCACTGTTGAAGAGCAATTCGGGGATGGCGACTGTATCTTTCAACACGATCGAGCACCTGTTCATAATGCACGGCCTGTGGCGGAGTTGTTACACGACAGTAACGTCCCTGTAATGGACTCGCATGCACAGAGTCCTGACCTGAATCCTATAGAACACCTTTGGGATGTTTTGGAACGCGAATTTCGTACCGGTCCTCACCGACCGACATCGACACCTCTCCTCAGTGCAGCACTCCGTGAAGAATGGGCTGCCATTCCCCAAGAAACCTTCCAGCACCTGATTGAACGTATGACTCTGAGAGTGGAAACAATCATCAAGGCTAAGGGTGGGCCGACACCATGTTGAATTCCAGCATTACTGGTGGAGGGCGCCACGAACTTGTAAGTCATTTTCAGCGAGGTGTCCGGATACTTTTGATGACATAGTGTATCTGCTAAGGACCCCATAGAGCAAAATTCGAGTGTGGGTTTACACAGTCTCTATGCATCTTGAAATTGTTCCTCATTCTCTGCGCCACGCTCCCTGCGGCTTTGTCCGTGTGATCGTTCCAATTTAAGTGGGAACTAAGTGGAAGTCCGAGAGGACTATATCACCTTCTACATCCTATGGAGAAATAGGGTGAGCTGAGATAATGCGACACGACCATGTTTTGACCACCCGATGGATATGGGAACATGTTCTCGTAGCTCTGTCAACCGTGTACAGCGTGAAACGTGAGCGCCAAACCAAGCTTCCTCCTGCAACACGAGGTGATGGAAAAGACACTATGAGCAGTTACGGTGGTGTTTCTTATCGGTAAAATGAGGCAGACTTCACATCATACGGGAACTGAAAGAAGATTTTGCTATTGCATTGTGTTGTACTTCCAAAGTACATACACGTACTGCAGTCTGAAGGAGATCTGTGTCTCTGAGGGTGCATTCATGTCTGTCACCTCTGGCGAACTGCACCCGCACTTTGGTGCGTTAATACACACCACATAGATTAACAGGTGCATTCAGTGTTGCGGTATTTCTGTGGAAGATGACTTCATTTGGAAGCAATACCATACCTCGATTTATATAGCATATATAGTTTTTAACATGTACACGGTTAGCGTTGCTTGTGTGTGCCTGTAGAACCAAGACCACTTTTTATACTCAGCGACAGTAACATAATCATTGGCATTGTGTGTTTAACAGCCGATCACTTGTAAGACGATTACATCTCTCCTCCGAAGACACAGTGGTACCACTCACAAGGAAAACAAATTGAGCACGTTCATCCATTCTGGAATTTTCAGTAAATATTGTTTGTTGCCACCAGCATTCAGTTATTGGCGAAGCATTATACTTAGCAAGGGAATGGTGATAGATTCGCTGTCGTCAGCAGGCTTATAAGGTATGCGTCAGGATGTAAAGTTGCTGTTGCTATGGTCCATGTTTTGCCCTGTGCAAAGAAAATAACAATATCCATTTGTAAGGGACCAGGTTAGTGCTGTAATCGTAATATTTAATTGTAATTGAACTGATACCTATGTGGCTGGTTCCATAGGACGACACCGTTTAGCATGCGGGACGCATGTCGGAGGTAGTCAGTGGCCAGAACGAATGGGCATTTCTGGCTTGAGGCACATACACGCTCCACACCTGGCGTGATCGCAGGGACGTGCATCCACGGCGCCATCTAGCCTTGCGCGACGTCTCGCCTGGGGTGCTGCGTGTGGGCATCGAGAAGTGAGCACGCGGGATGTAGGAGTCTTCTAGCAGTCACCGACATCTGTCACAAGTACTGCTGCGGAGTGGAATGTGACTTGAGTGTGCAATGTTTACTGTTTCTCAATACAGTCAAGTGGTCTCTGTCTTGCAGCAGCAGTTTTTACTTGCATTCTATTGCTCTATTGCTGGATACTAGGACTTGTATATTTGGCGAGATTCAGTCTTGCGACCACCCGGATTCCAAATCCTGTACACTGTGAATCTCCCCCTCCTTCCTTCTTCCATCTGTTGCCCACATCAAACAATGCCCAGTCCACGTTTTTGATAAGCAAAGTCTTTTATGAAGATTTGAGACGAGCGAAGATTACAATAAACTTTCAAGTTTACTTAGCTTGTCATGTTAAGATGGCTCCCATTCTTCTTGTCTCGGGGTCTGATTCTTGAAGCTGAAAATCTAACATAAGGCCCTCACGGTTAGTTTGAACTAAATAAATTTAAAGATTGTCGTTGCAGAATTTTTTCCATAAAAATGTTTTCCACTGAATTTCTCAGGTTTTAGAATATCATACAGTATTTCGATTTTTCCCCTTAACAAAGCCGAAATTACATTGTTCGCACATATTATACAAAAATACGTCCGATCACATCAGAGGCGAAAATTAGGACTCCTCCACTCTCCGGAAATAACAATATTCGAAAGGGTTTACAGTTTTTCTTAACAAATGAATTTCTACTAGTTTTCGTTACAGTATTACTTTCCATTATTATTTCATAAATGACTCCAGAAACAAACGCAATAAGCATTGCAGGTTTGCGTAATTAATAATAGAAATTTGAAGTGTGCAAATAATTCGTTATTTCAAATGTTTCCAAAACAATAATTTTATCTGTACATTCACAACTATTACTTATCGATTATAAATCGAAATTGAAATATTTTACAAAGTAATTCCTTTTCATAAATTTTAGCTTGAAATATAACGTACTGTGTGTGAAACTATATGAAAATGTTCAGAAAAGCAACTGAGAAAATATTGACCTGTCGAAAATTCTAAAAATAATACTGGTGACAACTACTGTTGAGGAAAGATAATGCTAGAGGAGGATTCCCCGTTACAACGTGGTAGATTCTTCCTCCTCCTCCTCCTCATTCTTCGCCCTGGTGTAGCTGAGAGAACTGACTTAGGGATTATATAGTGCTTTAAAAGCCAATAGTAATGTCAAATGCCCGACTGATCAATTTATTGTTTCTGATAGTGGAATGCGAGCACACACTCCAGTCAGACCCCTGACCCCTGTCTCCTGCAAAATGTTTAAGGACGTAGTGCAGTTGAGCTGAAATTTAAAACTTTCAGCTACCTCCAACTTAATGTACTTCCTGCCAATCGATCTATCTGTGCCAGTATCCACAAATAGGATGCAACGAATCCAGAAGGGGGAAGAGTAAGGTTTGATCACGAATTTCCCCACGACAGCAGTCGGATTAATTCATGTTCAAAATAGGTAAATTCTAAGTTCTAAATACTGCAAGCACTCCGAAAACAGTAACCGTGATTTGAAAATGAAACATCGTTGAAGTACGATACTACCAAGATAAATTATTATAGTTCAGCTCGAAAAAGAGAAGTTCATACTGATATCTCGGTAGTTAAATTAGCTATGCGGTCAGGCTACGTCGGTTACTGAATACTTTACACAAGTCACTAGGATATTACGATAGTACGATATCTTAAACGAATCTGGGGAAAACAGCTTAGGCGAGTCACCCTTGTTTTTTTCCATCTGTTGCTCACAGAAACGTGCCTTTGACACTGACCTCTGACATCATCCCAGAAAGGTGCTGAAACAGTTCATTGTGAAAACTAGAAAACTTCGGCTAGGATTAGAAGAAATTTCACACCTCGCTAAGGAATGCGTGCAAAAGGTGGCACAGGTGTTCAGGCTCTCGCTGTGGTCCACTGTACCTGAGTGTACAGACAAACTCTCTAAATGGAGTACAAGAAATTTTTTATCGTACAGTGTGGGAAGAGAATGATCGACTTTGGTTTATTGGGAGAATTTTGGGAAAGTGTGGTTCACTCGTAAAGCAGCCAGCATTCAGGACTGTGGTGTGACCTATTCTTGAGTAGTGCTCGAGTGTTTGGGATCCACACCACGTCGAATTAAAGGAAGGAGTTGAGAGGCGAGCTGCTAGATTTGCTGTCGGTAGGTTCGAACAGGAGGCAAGTATTTCAGTTATGCTTCAGCAACACAAATGTGAATCCCTGGAGGGATGTGGGTGTTATGCTTGAGAACACTATTGAGAAAGTTTAGAGAATCAGAATTTAAAGCTGATTGGAGAATGATTATACTGCCGCCAACGTACATTTCGCTTGAGGACCACGAAGATAAGGCAAGAGAAATTAGAGCTCTTGTGGAGGCATATGGACAGTCTTTTATCCCCTCTGTCTATTTGAGAGTGTAACATGGAAGAAACGCTTCTTGCTGATACATTTCAGTTTCTCGTACTACTTCGCTCACAACACACTGTGCTCAACAGCGTATTCAACGGGCCAGTGCAATTGCAGAAAGACATCCCGAGCAAAGAAGCTGAAAGCAACGAGGCAGGTTGAGCTAGAATAAAACTTCAAAGATATCGTATGGGCAAGACACATATGTGCACGCCGCTAGTCCAAAAACAAATATGCATTAAATGTTTCGTTCGTAGGAAATTACTCGGAATAGGGCATATGTCCATACGAAGTTTTTTGCTTCAAATGGTCGTTCCTTTCATGTCACCGAATGTTGATCATTCCTCGTGGGTCAGCCTCTATAGCGTCTGACCCCGGTAGCTGAGTGGTCGCCGGCACGGTAGCTCAGCGTGTTCGCTCAGAGACCTGGCTGTTCTCTGTAATTAAAAAAATAAAATAAAATAAAAAAAACTGAGTGAAAGGATCAACAACGAACTTCACTGGATGTCATGTGACGTCCGCTACGACCAAATACAACGAACAAAATGAAAGAAAAAGGTGGTCAGTGCGACAGTATGTCAATTCTAAGGGTCCGGGTTCGATTCCCGGCTGGGTCGGAGATTTTCTCCGCTCAGGGACTGGGTGTTGTGTTGTGGCGTCAAATCGAAAGACTTGCACCCGGCGAACGGTCTACCCGACGGGAGGCCCTAGTCACACGACATTTACATTTTTACCCTCTATAGCAGTGCCCGCTGGACTTTTTTGATTAAGAGCCAGTGCTGATATTGTGGGGCGACAGCTGAGGGCCCATAGAAGAGGGGGGATCAGGAATTGGCCGTTCGAAGAAGAAAGTATCAAATGAAAATAGAAAAAAAGGAACGTTTTGTAGGCCAAAAAATTATTACTCCTCTCGGCAGGCAGTAACGCTGCTCAGGGCAAAAAATACCGAATGGCGACTTTTGCCGTCCTGGCCACTTTAGCAAACCTCCCCCAACGGATCCAGCTATTAACTGGCAATCTACATAAATTAGTATGTTATATTAAAGAGTAATAGGAACACCAACAAGAGACACGACCACACTAAATATTCACTAAATATTTTGAATGTCATTTCTCTTGTACTCATTGCATTGTATTATAACTGCCTCAATTTGATTTCACATTCCTTGCTACAAACATGTACCTCATTTGAAGATAATGCATATTTCCGAGTCCGTGTTACTTCCGTTTGACATTTATGCCACAGCACCTGATTTGTGTTAGTTTCGCGCACTCGTGAGTTGCCAGCATCAGAAGACAAACAATAAAACGCCTCTCTCTCACTTCTGTCAACACCAAAGTCGCTGCACTGCGCCCCATACCACTGTGAGCATAACGTAAGCGCTGAACTATACGTGGATCACGGTCGAATTCATCAGCGTGAATTAAAATCAAACACCTCTTAAAAATATTACTGTTTCTTTGGGTATTTGTGTTTGTTTCTGAGAAGGGAAACTCCCCGTCGTACTCCTCTCAGATTTATAGGACAGCCCGTCAAAAACTGAGCACGGATCAAGCACGAAAACAGGAAGAAGGTGTACTGGACTGTGGAAAAAAGAAGAAAAATAGAAACAGTGAATGGTCCAAACTTAACATGTGCAGTATGTAGCAGAGTTACCTGTCATCGTGTGGTGGTTGTGTGGTCGTGGTGTTGGACTGCGACGGGGGACATCCGGGTTCAAATCTTACTGGGTCATTTCTTTTCACAAAATCACGAACTTTCTGTTCGGTCATTGACGTATGTGTTAGCTCTATTCAAATTTGTATATGTATCGCGACGCAATGTCAGTTTGCAACAGCTACGTGTAACGAAGTAACCTCCAGATGTACTTACGTCCTATTTGTTCTACACAGGGGGAAACCAGATGGCGCTATGGTTGGCCCGCTAGATGGCGCTCCCATAGGTCAAACGGATATCAACTGCTTTTTTTTAAAATAGGGATCCCCATTTTTTTTACATATTCATGTAGTACGTAAAAAAATATGAATGTTGGACCACTTTTTTCGCTTTGTGATAGATGGCGCAGTAATAGTCACAAACATATGGCTCACAATTTTAGACGGACAGTTGGTAACAGGTAGGTTTTTTTTAAATTAAAATACAGAACATAGGTACGTTTGAACATTATCATTTCTGAGAACGCTTGCTGTTACAGCGTGATTACCTGTAAATACCACGTTAATGCAATAAATGCTCAAAAAGCTGTCCGTCGACCTCAATGCATTTGGCAATACGTGTAACGACATTCCTCTCAACAGCGAGTAGTTCGCCTTCTGTAATGTTCGCACATGCATTCACAATGCGCTGACGCATGTTGTCAGGCGTTGTCGGTGGATCACGATAGCAAATATCCTTCAACTTTCCCCACAGAAAGAAATCCGGTAAACGTGCGGGCCACGGTATGGTGCTTCGACGACCAATCCACCTGTCATGATATATGCTATTCAATACCGCTTCAACCGCACGCGAGCTATGTGCCGGACATTCATCATTTTGCGAGTACATCGCCATTCTGTCATGCAGTGAAACATCTTGTAGTAACATCGGTAACCATTTAGATTGCCATCGATAAAATGGGAGCCAATTATCCTTCCTCCCATAATGCCGCACCATACATTAACCCGCCAAGGTCGCTGATGTTCCACTTGTCGCAGCAATCGTGAATTTTTCCGTTGTCTAATAGTGCATATTATGCCGTTTCACGTTACCGCTGTTGGTGAATGACGCTTCGTCGCTAAATAAAACGCGTGCAAAAACTCTTGTCATCGTCCCCTAATTTCTCTTGTGCCCAGTGGCAGAACTGTACACGACGTTCAAAGTCGTCGCCATGCAATTCGTGGTTCATAGAAATACGGTACGGGTGCAATCGATGTTGATGTAGCATTCTCTTCACCGACGTTTTTGAGATTCCCGATTCTCGCGCAATTTGTCTGCTACTGATGTGCGGATTAGCGGCGACAGCAGCTAAAACACCTACTTGGGCATCATCATTTGGTGCAGGTCGTGGTTGACGTTTCACATGTGGCTGAACACTTGCTGTTTCCTTAAATAACGTAACTATTCGGCGAACGGCCCGGATACTAAGATGATGTCGTCCAGGATACCGAGCAGCATACATAGCACACGCCCGTAGGGCATTTTGATCACAATAGCCATACATCAACACGATATAGACCTTTTCCGCAATTGGTAAACGGTCCATTTTAACACGGGTAATGTATCAGGAAGCAAATACCGTCCGCACTGGCGGAATGTTACGTGATACCACGTACTTATATGTTTGTGACTATTACAGCGCCATCTACCACAAAGCGAAAAAAGTGGTCCAACTAAAACATTCATATTTCTTTACGTACTACACGAATATGTAATAAAAATATGGGTTCCTATTTTAAAAAAAAACGCAGTAGATATCCGTTTGACCTGTGGCAGCGCCATCTAGCGAGCCAACCATAGCGCCATCTGGTTTCCCCTTCAAGCTAGAAGAGTTTCGTTCTTTGTACTTTTTTCGTTTGACGCTTATTTCGTGAGATATTTGGCCCGGTCACTATCAATGGACCACCCTGTATTGCACATATTAAGGAGGGAACATTCTCTGTTTCTACGACGGTTGTCCAATAAGTAATATCCCACGTTTTTTTTTAAAAATGTCATTGATATGCATAGACAAACGTCCTTGTTGGTGCTTCACATTTGATGTTTGTTCTTTGCGCCGGTGAAGTTTGGAACCGTTCTGGCATGTGGCAGAGCCGCAGTACAGCGTCAAAGTGGCGTCTACATACGACTCATGTTACAAGCAGCGTGCTGTTATTGATTTCTTGTGTGCAGAAAAAGAAACGGTGGTGAACTTCCATAAACGTTTGTGTGCGATGTATGGCGGTGCAGCAGTTGATAGGAGTACAGTTGGGCGGTGGGTAAAGAACGTTACAGACTCAGGAAAGGCGGGAACAGAGCTCCAGTGTCAGCGGCGCTCGGTACGTCCTCCCACAGCCGCTGCTCCAGACGTGCTGAATAGTGCGGGTGCCGTTACTCGTGCCGACTGGCGCATCACAGCTCGACTTGTCGGTCAGCATTGGAAGGGCGTCTGCAATTATCGAGACTCTCTGATATTCAAAGAAGTGCTCACGATGGGTTCCACGAATGCTCTTAGCAGACCACAAGATTGAAAGAAAGGCAATTTCATCTGAATTGTCGAATCGTTCTGAGACCGACGGAGAGGCGTTTCTGCCACGGATCGTTACGGGGGACGAAAGCTGGGTGCACCACTTTGCACCGGAAGCAAAAAGGTAGTCCGTGGAGTGGCATCATCCTGATTCACAACAAAAGAAGAAATTCAGGAGAACCCGTTCCGCCGGAAAAGTCATGGTGACAGTGTTCTGGGATTGTGATGGCGTCATTCCCGTGGAGATGATGCCAAGAGGGTCACCCATCAATTCAGAGGCGTACGTAAAGACTCTGAATAAACTTAAGAACCGTTTCCGACGTGTTCGATCGGAAAAGAATCCAGCAGAAATCTTGCTCCAACACGATAATGCACGCCCACACACAAGTCTTGAGAACCCGGCAACAGATCACCAAATTGGGCTGGACATCATTGCCTCATCCACCCTACAGTCCAGACCTGGCACCCTCGGACTGCCATCTGTTTTAGGTGCTTAAAGATTCTCTACGGGGAACACACTTTGAAGATTACGAGAGTGTCAGTCATGCAGTGAAAACACGGTTACGCCTACAGGACAAGAGCTTTTACTAGCAGGGAATTCGTGCTCTTCCACAGCGTTGGCATACGGCCATAGGACGTGATGGAGACTACGTAGAAAAATGGTACATGGACAAGACATGTTGATGTATATTGTCACCAGATTCTGACTCTTAACAAGATTATGTTCTGAGAAAAAAATCTGGAGTATTACTTATTCAACGACCCTCGCATTTTTCTTCTTTTTTTACTCAGTTTAGTACACCTTCCTATTTTCATGGTTGATCTGCGCTCAGTTTTTTGACGGGCTATCCAATGGGCGACGTGGCGCTAAATCCGAAGGGGGTGCATTGGGGAGTTTCCCTTGTGAGGAGGGAAAATAGACTCATAATAAGTTTTTAATGTCAGCTGACGTTTCTGGATTCGGTTCTCAGTTTCTAGAAGAGTATTGTTATAAAATACGACTGAGCACCGCGGGCCGCAGTTTGATGACCACTGGTCTGTTGTACAGCTGGCGATGATGGGGAACAGACTCGAAAGCCGTCCATCTTCATTGTGACCGTAGTCGGACGCCACGTACGCGGCGGCACACGCCCACACGGCAGAGTGTCGCTACCTAACGGCCTGTGCGAGCGCGTTCCGCAGCCCTACCTTGTAGGCGCCAGCAAGCGAGGAAGGACAGGGCGTGCCGTCAGCGCGGCCGCTTCCGCTTCCGGTGTGGCCGCCGCTCTGAAGGCAGGACACGATCAGGGCAGGCGGGGGCGGGGTTCCACCACCGGAGCCAATAGCGACAGCGTGCGGCGGCACTGATGTGCCGAAGAAACTCTTACAGGCATGCGTATTAAAATACAGAGGTTAACAGGCAGATTACGGCGCTGCGGTCGGCAACGCATGTATAACACAAGTGCCTTGCGCAGTTTTTAGCTCGGTTACTGCTGCTACAATGGCAAGTTATCAGGTTTAAGTTAGTTTGAACGCGCACGAGCGATGGGACACAGCATCTCCGAGGTAGCGATAAAGCGGGGATTTTCCCGTACGACGATTTCACGAGTGTACCGTAAATATCAAAAATCCGGTAAAACATCAAATCCCCGACGTCGTTGCGGACGGAAAAAGATCCTGCAAAAACGGGACCAACGACGACTAAAGAGAATCGTTCAACGTGAAATAAGTGCAACCCTTCCGCACATTACTGAACATTTCAATGCTGGGCCATCAACAAGTGTTAGCGTAAGAATCATTCATATGGGCTTTTGGAGCCGAACGGCCACTTGTGTACCCTTGATGACTGCACGACACAGAGCATCAAATCCCGCCTGGGCCTATCAACACCGTCATTGGACTGTTGATGACTGGAAACATGTTGCCTCGTTTCAAATTGTATCGAGGGGATGGACGTGTACGGGCATGGAGACGACCTCATGTATCCGTGGATCCTGCATATCAGCAGGGGACTGTTGAAGCTGTTGGATGCACTGTAATGGTTTGGGGGGGGGGGGTGCAGTTGCAGTGATATGGGACCCCTGATACGTCTGTATACGATTTAGACAGGTGACACGTACGTAAGCATCCTGTCTGATCACCTACATCCATTCGTGTCCATTGTGCATTCCGTCGGACTTGGGCAATTCCAGCAGGACAATGCGACACCCCACACGTCCAGAATAGCTACAGAGTGGTTCCAGGAACACTCTTCTGAATTGAAACAATTCCGCTGGCCACTAAACTGCCAGACACGAACATTATTGAGCATATCTGAGAAGCATTGCAACGTGCTATCCATAAGTGACTCCACTCACTTGTACTCTTACAGGTTCATGAACAGTCCTACAGGATTCATTGTGTCAATTCCCTCCACCACTCCTTCAGGCATTAGTCCAGTTGTGGCACACTTGCGTGTTCGCGGGGGCCCGACAGGATATGAGGCAGGTGTACCAGTTTCTGTGGCTCTTCAGTGTATTACTACAACAGCCTTAATTTAATTTCATATTTATTGCAAAAAACATATACCGCATCTGAAGATAACGCTGTCCATACGCGCATTCACGAATCCGCGTTCCTACGCTTCTTGGTGCGGGGTACAGCTGTCGTCGCATCCCGCATCTCTGTCGCGAAACTGGTCGATCTCGTTAGTTTTCGTCATCCTGTTCTATTTATCTTCATTTTATCACTTCTTGGATGCCCCTTAGTCAACCTTTTCGTGGCCTCCTTCCTCTTCTCCTTCTATGTGATTGCCATGAAAGTGCTATGTGTGGCCGGCCACCTCTCTTCTTCCATTCTTTTGACATGCCCCAACCATCCTAGCTGTCTTTCTTCCGCTATACTATAAAGGTTTTGCGTCCTTCCTTTGATTTCCTCATTTAGTGCACGGTCAAGTCGGCAAATTGTACATGCTATTCACAAGTGGCAAATTTCCAAAGCTTTGGGTCTCCTCTTGTGTGTGTGTGTGTGTGTGTGTGTGTGTGTGTGTGTGTGTGTGTTCCCTACGCTCACTCCTGTAACTTGATACTGAAATACGTTGAAGGAGACACTGCAACCAGTCACAAGTTAGTTTTTTTAGATGATTTTATTGTACCTTTACTAGTTTCCAGCCTGATGCTAGCACTGACGTCTTTGCAAGTTTTACATTTGTGTCCTAAATGTAGCAATTCTTTGTGATACATAGCTTACAAAAGGTTTTACATTTGCGTCCTAAAACAAAACAAACTTTTTGTGATTACATAGTTTTATATATGCGACATACAAAGTACTTACTTCATGCAAACCTTCCTTTACATAAGACAGAGGTTTGATTTTCTTTTAAAATCCATACTGATCAGTGCACTGAACGTAATACAAAATGGCGAATACGTGTGTTTACATCGGCTACTGATTTGATGTCCCAAAGAACGTGATCTGTGTGTTTACAGATAGGGCACACCTCTCGAGTTTTTTCAGAGATACTTCTTACAGTACACATAATTTTGTACAGTGAGACATTAAGTAATTGGGGTTTGAAAGATATGGTAACGGCCAGTGAAGAATTCTGTTTCTCTGAATTAATTATTATTTCTATCATTCCAAATTAGAGAAGTTGTATGAAATTTTGGAGGTACATTTGGTTTTTTAAATTCTAGTTGATCACACAGTATGGAGTCAGGTTTTTTGGGTTCCTCTAACAGATTCATCTGTACTCCTCTTTCGGCAAAATGTAATATCTCTAAGTTTTTTTTCCTTGCCTGCCTCTGTGTTTCCGTGCTGGGCCAAGTGAGTAGCAAAAGTTGACGTAATTAGGTTGCTGAGCCTAGGAGCATCCATGTGTTCGTGGTATCATACGGTCAAACTCCTACGGCTTTGGCCAATGTGAAGTTTGTGGCGCACGGAACAGCTTAGTTTATAAATGCCAGGCTTGTGGTGCACTTCAGTGTTTAAGTTGTGAACAATTTTGTTTTTCATTTTACTGTTTGTATGAAAACTAATAGTGTTATTTTTGGCGTAGAATACGTTTGCAATCTGATATGACACTTCACCAATGAATGGTATGCAGAATTATTTCACAGTCCACCCTAACAACTACATCCGTCCGGAAAAGCGCGGGAAAACCCCTTTTTATTAGTGGACCCAGCTCTGGTCTCCACAAGTGTTAAGGCAGCTTGGAACACCAGGAGACTCCAGAGGAAAATTCCGGTATAGAAGTCGAGGCACCGAATATGTAGATTCTGAGAAATATGACGTGGCCTGATTATCCAGAACATTTAACGTCCCACAACAACGGCTAGGAAACCTTTCAGACTTGACGTCTCACAATCAGTCGCATCAGTACCACCTGATGGTGGCGGCGAGCTTCGTCAGCAGCACACTGTGCTGGTAAGACGCGCTGCATAGAGCCGCCCGAGCTCCGAGCTGCTGGCGCTCGCTCACGCGGGCCCGGCGCTGGCCTTGGCTCCCCCGCCCCACCCCGCCCCGCCACGCCCCATCCTCAGGAGCTGGGCGCCTCACTACTCCAAGGGGCGGGGCGGGCCACACACTGTACATCGGCCTGCTGCTGTCTCCTCTGTACCCGCCAAATAAAGCAAATATTAGACTGTAGTACGCCGCGTCCATCATACGTGCAAGGGCGGATTCAAGGGGGTGATACGGGGGGGGGGGGGGGGGGGGCAAGTACTCCCCTCCCCAAACAGAGACGGAGAAAGACAGAGACAGAGACAATGAATATCGGCATAATCACGATTTACGATTTTCACTTACTGACAGCATGTAATTGTGAGTTTAAAATATGCAGAAATCCTGGAAGTAACGGAACGTCAGTGTGACTTGTTGTGTTATGCCTTCTTGTTTCTTTTTTGTCATATTTTACGATAAAAGTACAATAACAAGTGACAGTCTCTTATTATTAATCGTGTATAGATCTGTAGAACGCAGAGAAGTTTCAGTTTATGCTGTGGTTTTTTAACACGAAAGAAAAAATTCCACGTTATCTGCACCAGTGTAACTTATTTCGAAGAGCCCTCAGATCAGTAATTAAGTTTTTCTTCTTTATTGAAACGACCTGCTTAAATCCGTAGGACAGAACAGGTAGTTGCAGTTGTGGAAAGGGGCCAAAAGGGGGCTGTCAGTTACACTTTATTTAGTTGTCCAGAAAATACAGCAAAAATTTTCGACCTAGTTATCAGCTGAATAGGTCACACTGTCTAATGCCTTAAGGGCACAACCACTTAAATTTAAGAACGGCTGAAAGCCATTCACTTAAAATTCAGACTCAAAACGGAATATTTAGACGGCAGGAGGCCTCACGGACGTAAGTTCTATAACTTGGCTGAAGGCACAACAAATTTAACACTTGAAAAGCAAACAAGTTTGATTTAAAGACGGCTGAAGGCCCATGATTTGAGACTGCAGGTAAAATTAATTAAAAAAAAAAAAAAACACAAGGCGGAAGGCCTTATCTTGAATTAGGCTGAAGGCCCCACATAGTGTGATACTTGAAAGACAAGAACTTTAATTTAAAAACGGCTGAAGGCTGATGACTTAAAACAAGTAAAATAATTTGTTGTAGGCAGAATGCCCAAACCTTTATTTTTAAACAATATTTTACATACGCTGAAGGCCCACCAATATAAGATTTAACAAGTAAGGAATTTAAATTTTAAAGCGGCTGAAAACCCATTATTGGAAAAAACAACTACAATAAATTTTCAAAAGGCAGAAGGCTCTAAGCATTATCCAAAAAATATTTTAAATGAGGCTGAAGGCCCAATGCAAGACTTCACAAGTAAGGAACTTTCAATTTTAAAGCGGCTGACGGCCCATTATTTAAAACCGAACTAGAAGCATACAAATTCAAACCATCCGCTGTAAGCTATTATAATACACAATCAAACACCAATAAGAAAAGGCAGTACAGCCAGCGGCGCTCAGAAGTTTCTGAGGGTCAGTCTGCACTTGAAACATTAGCGTTCATTTAGGGGAGCCCAACTATATCCGATCCGCCGGGCATTGTAGGCAGAATGCCCAAACCTTTATTTTTAAACAATATTTTACATACGCTGAAGGCCCACCAATATAAGATTTAACAAGTAAGGAATTTAAATTTTAAAGCGGCTGAAAACCCATTATTGGAAAAAACAACTACAATACATTTTCAAACGGCAGAAGTCTCAAAGCATTATCCACAAAATATTTTAAATGAGGCTGAAGGTCCAATGCAAGACTTCACAAGTAAGGAACTTTCAATTTTAAAGCGGCCGACGGCCCATTATTTAAAACCGAACTAAAAGCATACAAATTCAAACCATCCGCTATAAGCCATTAAAATACACAATCAAACACCAATAAGAAAAGGCAGTACAGCCAGCGGCGCTCAGAAGTTTCTGAGGGTCAGTCTGCACTTGAAATATTAGCGTTCATTTAGGGGAGACAGCTAGTCAGCCCAACTATATCCGATCCGCCGGCAACCCAACCAAGAGACAGTCAACGGACCCACCGACAAGACGTCTTGCTTGCCACCCGACCAGTGTACAATTAACTCCAAAGCCAAAACGTAAAAGGCGTAGCCGCCCACAACCAAGTATGCATAACTACACACACATGTCGGGTAGTGACAACACGGTGAGGAAAGGACACTGCCTGAATTTTACGTCAGCGGCCAGGGCAGATAACCGGAACGCTAACGGCACAAGGCAGAAAATTCCGCTGGTGGACTTGGACTACAAATAACCAAAATACAGTTAAACTCCACCGGATGGTGGCCAATCTTTCGCCAACTCGAACCCTCGCTGTTGCTCACGGGAATACACCCAACAGCCAACCGTGTTAACCAACAGCACAATATGAACAGTCTGGTTTCGGTAGTTAAATCACTGCCCAACTCTGATGTCCCGGGTCGGTGAGCCACCAACCCCGTAGCAATCGGAACAGCTCCCACACACCCCGGCACTGCGTAGAGACCGCTAGCGGGCCCAGCCCACTGCGCCGCGCGGAGATTTCCTGGTCGATCCACACCAGCCGACCGACTGCCACGCATCAGCACGGAGACAGCACTAAAATAAGTGAGCAGTCGACATCACAAGCTACACACAGTTTCACGAACACTTGCACGAAGGACTAGACAATACTAACGGCAGCGACTGTGCAATAACAAGGACGAATCACGAGTCGGCACGCGCAGGTAACCCATAAGCGATACGTCGTCCGACAAGACGACCGACCGACGACCAACCGAGGTGGTCCGCACTCACAAGTGGTATGTACCGGCAACCGTCGGGGGAGCCATGGCTGTCAGGACCTTCAATGCAGCCGCGGCCCGACTGGACTTGGGCCGCGTTCCGAGTCAAGCACCGCCAGGTCCGAACTGCACTGCTGGCGCCTCCCAACTCATCACTGGCACATCCGGGCTCCCCGAACACACGACAACCGGGAAGTAACAGCAGTCAACAAAGATAATACGCCAGGGCTGATATCGGTAAGCGCCGCTGCTGCCTCTCGCGGGCAGGCAAGGCGGGCACTCAGTGGCACCAGTAACTGAAATTGACACAACGAGGTGGTAGTACAGTGAAAATGAGATATGGCACGAACACAAGCCACGCGCGCCTCAATTACTCCGATTGTTTTGGAACAATTAAATCTTTGTGTTGCAAAAATAAAGCTCACGTTGGTCACTCTGATACCCCATTCGTTAATTTCACATTCTTCATTTTGCTAACAAAATTTGGAGAAAAGTCCATTGTGTGATTTCTAGGGCCTCTCGTTTCCGCTCTGATGAAACATTTCAGCAAAAAGGTATTCTGACATCAAACAGCTATCGAAGGCACAACGGGAGGACAGAATAAAATAGAAGGAGAAGAAGAAAAGTGGTGGATGAAGTGAAGAAAGGGAGACAGCAGAGTACGGAGTAGTTGGGATGGGAGACAGCAGTGCAAGTAAGTGGGCAGTGATGGGAAAACATGCGCGGGCTGTGCCCGTCCCCCGTCCAGCAGCGTGCACTGGAGACGGCTAGCTGCCGCCATCCGGCCGCCGATGCAGACGATGTGGGTGCCGTGTCGTCCGTCGGAGACGCGCAGAAATGCACTGGAACGTGGGGCACGTCCCGCGAGGACCACCACGGCGAGCTTTCGAGACTGCGAAAACTTTTGCGAGGGTTCTGCTGCGGAAAGTGTTCAGGAGAGACGATATAGGCAAGTGTCGCCGTTCCGCTATTCTGTATGTTTGTTCCGGCAGTGATGTTTTTGCGCGGATGCGGGCATTCAAAACTGGAAACAGACCCAACGAGCACATGCTTTGCTGCCTGGCGAGGGCCCCTTCTCCAGCCAGTAGCATCGTTTCTCCAGCCTACGAGGGTACAGCTGTCGTGTCGTGGCGCTGCTCTGCTGTTTCTTCTACAGCAGGCGCCCGGCGACCAGTTCCACCTTTGCAGGGCCGGAGGCGGTACATTAGAAGCGTGAACATGTCCTTACAGGCTGTGTGAGTCTGACTTTAAAATAAACAGACACGTACAATAAGAGATTACGCTAATTACAGTCGTTATCACATATGATACACATATTAGAAATATGATTTTATTACAGTCACAGTTTTAGGACAGTCATTATTACATATAACGGAATGAAACTTTCCTCTTGTGTTTCCTACGGAAGATATCTAACTCTTCCTCACGATCATCGTTGATGCCATACCTTGATGGATATGCATCAATGCCAGTGAATTTAAACGGCCTTCCGTGATCTTGCTGCGAAGATACTTCTTGAGACGGAGTAAGATCGAGAAATATCTCACTGCAAGTAATAGTTGTTACAGATTTGTTGCCAGATTTGAAGCTCCCCTTTCAAAGCTACAAAACAAGGGAGATCCTCTGTGTATGGTCCAGAACTTTGCAAAACATGCTGTGTACTGTCATCACTCTAGTTTGGCGACAGCAATTTTTGAACGTGTCCGATTCTTTGTAGTTAAATTTTTTGGGAGTTTTAATGACAGTTCATTTAAGAAATGATCGAGAAAAGGTACGAACGCTGACAGACAGTGATACTCTCCTACGGACGGTTTCTGAAAATTGGGTCTTTTGGTCTGTTCGAAGAACAGCTGTACATTGCTAAATAGGCACAGTGCCGCCTTAGGCATTTCCGAAAGTTCTCCATCGATTAGTAATACTTTCTATTTCTGTAAAAATTCAGTTAGCTTTTACCTGCGGCTTTATTCGCGTATCGCTACTGTTGTTATGTAAGTATCGGAGAAGCACAGCTCGCGATGTGTGTGCCGTTCTCTCCGCTGCCCCATCGCACCAAGTCGCGTCTTACAATCCTTGTACGTGTATCGCATCACGGCACAGACAGGAATGCATCGACTCCAGCGCAGATTTTTTTAAAAATTTATTTGAAGCTCAGTTTAATCAGAATTGTCGTGACAAATGTTTGATGAAAGTCTGTTTACCCGTTTAAAGGTATATAAAGTAAATAGTTTGCCGGCAGCCTCACGCTGTCTAATCAATATGTACTACATAACTTGATGTCATACTACAATATAGATCCCAAAAATCTCTAAAGAAATTTCGCGAGAACATATGTTAACTTTTATGGTTCACCCACAATAATAATTTTTGTGATGTCTTTCGGATTCACTGCGCCAGGTGCAATCAAAAGACAAAAATTATTATGGTGAACCGTAAATGCTAAGCAAACCTACTCGTGGACCTCCGTGTTGATCCTTTTTGAGATCTACAGTTTGGTTCTTTCCAATTTGACATGGCTCTTATCGTCTGCGGAACGTATTGTAAAAGAATGCATTGCCGACAAAGATTTTGCTGCCTCGATACTTTTAACGACTATTACCTTACCTGCCTATCGATTTAACTTTTTTTTAGTCGACTTGTTCCTTCTCAAGGTTCAAGGTGTCTCGATACCAAACTTCATCAAATTCGGTTCAGTGGTTCTGCCGTGAAAATGTGACAAACAGCCGCGCGGACTGGGGCGCTTTGCAACGGTTCGCGCGGCTCCTCCCGTCGGAGGTCCGAGTTCTCCCTCGGGCATTTGTGTGTGTGTTGTCCTTAGCGTTAAGTTAGATTAAGTAGTGTGTAAGCCTAGGGACCGACGACCTCAGCAGTTTGGTCGCGTAGGAACTTACCACACATTTCCACATTTTTTGTGACAGACAGACAGAGCTACTTTCACATATAAAATATTCGTACTTCATGGATTACTCACTGTACCTTTCAACAAGAAGTGAAATGCTATATCGTGACTGAAATATGTTGACCCTAATAAAATGCCGAACAGGACACAAGGTACTATCTGGCAAGAAAAGGACTTTGGCGAAATGTCAAGGTGCGTAGAACAACAAATATACTGACTGTAAGAAGCCTCACGATAATGGAAAATGGAAACGTGGCGGTACTATTTTTTACCAACTGAGAAAAGAATCCAGAGAGATCAAATATTTACCGAAAATGCCTGAATGTGTGAGCTTGAACGCAGCCGTAGAAGTATACAAAATTTTTCACAAAGTAAAAGATTTAACTTTACTTGTATACCGAGTAAAACCTACACAAAATCTCATTTATCTGCTACTCAATCACGAAACGCGTTCTACAGATCTATCTCTTAACGATAATAGACTACCGATCAATGTCTTCTGTATCTACATCAACAATAAAACTGTAAAACCGTCGTGTATGTGTTTTGCCTATTTGGACATGCTAATCTCAATAACTGGTAGGGTTTTCGCAGGAAACTTGAGTGTAACTTCAGGTAACGTATACGTTTTATTTCATCGAAACCGGATCATGGAGAAAAAAAGATGTCCTAATGTAAAATTTTATCTCGTTTGAAGCATATAACGCATATAGGGAAACATAATCTGTCCAGTCACATTAGTCTGTTGGCCTGTGAGAAGCCTGACTAACCACCTTTTGCAGCGCGAAGAGAGTCAGTGACGTTTTGGAAGGTGCTGACAGTGGTGTGCAGCCGTGCCGACTCAGTGCCGGCCACCTGTGCTAGCTTTCACGGTTCAGCATCCGTGGCGAAACAGCCCGAAGCCGGCACGGCACGCTAGCTCAGCGTGTTCGGTCAGAGGGCTGCTCAGTAAAGGAATCAACAATCAACTTGAACGGATGTCTTGTGACGTCCGCCCAGACCAAACGCAACGAACAACACCGAACAAAATGAAAAATAAAAAGAAGTCGAGTGGGTCCCGCAGAACCTCGACTGGGTTTAAGTCCGTGCAGTTTGTTGGGTGGGGGAGTACAGTAAACTCGTCCTGCTGCTCTTCGAAACTCGCACGGACACAGTGAGCTGTTTGACACGTTGCATTGTCCTGCTGGTAGATGCCATCGGGCCGAGGAAAACGAGCTCCATGTAGGGTAGGACGTGGTCCACAAGGATAGATAGACGCATACTTGTGTTGATACGGTGTGTTATCCAGAATGACGAGATCACCCGGAGAGTGCCTCGAAAACATTCCCCACGCCATAACGGCGTCTCCTCAGGCCTGGACTCTTCCGATGATTTTTGCAGGTCCATACACACCAGATGTCATCTATCTACATCGTACTCTGCAAGCCACCTAATGGTGCGTGGCGGAGGGTACTTCGGTACCATTATCTGATCCTTCCAACCCTGTTCCACTTGCGAATAATGCTTGGGAAGAATGATTGTCGGTAAGCCCCTGTATTGGCTCTAATTTCTCGAAATTTCTCCTCGTGGCCAATACGCGAGATGTATGTAGGGGGAAGTAATATGTTGTCCGACTCCTCCTGAAAAGTGCTGTCCCGATATTTCAACAGTAAATCTCTCCGCGATGCACAACGCCTCTCTTGTAACGTCTGGCAGTGGAGTTTGTTTGGCATCTCCGTAACGCTCTCTCGCCTGCTAAACGATCCCGTGACGAAACGCGGCGCTCTTCGTTGGATCTTCTCTATCTCCACTATCAGTCGTACCTGATAGGGATCCCAGGTGGATGAACAATACTCAAGAATCGGGCGAAGAAGCTTTTCGTGGATGAGTTACATTTCCTTAAGATTCTTCCGATGAATCTGAGTCTAGTGTCTGCTTTTCACTCTATCTCTTTTACATGGTCATTCCACTTAAGGTCGCTCTGGATAGTTACGCCTAGATATTATACGGCAAACGCTGTCTTCAGCTCTTTGTCATAAATAGTGCAGCTGTACAGTAGTGAATTTCTTTTCCTATGTATGCGCAATATGTTACATTTATTTACGTTCAGGGCCAACTGCCAGAGCCCCCACCATTCAGCAGTTCTGTGCTGGTCGTTCTGTAAATTCTTACTATCTTCTGGCGTTGCTACTTTGGTATAGACCACTGCATCATTTGCGAATAGCCTTAAAGAGCATCCGACGCTTTCTGCTGGATCATTTATATAAATTGTGAACAGCAACGGTCCTATCACATTTCCCTGTGGCACTCCGGATATTACCTTTACATCTGTCGATTTAGTTCCGTTAAGAGCGACGTGTTGAGGTCTATCTGCAAGAAAGTCTTGAATCCAATCGCAAGTCTGCTCCGATACTCCTTAAGCTCTCTCTCTCTCTCTCTCTCTCTCTCTCTCTCTCTCTCTCTCTCTCTCTCTTCGCCCCCCCCCCTTCCCCCGGTGGAACATGAGGCCACCTGTTGCCACTCAGTGAACGTTCAGTCGCTTTACTGGCCAGCAAATTTGAGCCTTTGTTGCCGATGCACAGCCGTCAGGATGGGCGCTTGAACCAGGCGCGTGCTGCGAAGATCTACACGCAGCAACTTTCGCCGAATGAACGTTTAGGAAACACTGTTAACAGCCCCTTGATCATTTGGGCTGTTAGTTGCTCAACAGTTGCACGCCTGTTCGTCTGTACGTATCTTGGCAGCTGTCATTCACTCCTGTTAACTGTAACCCTCGGTGCCTCACAGGACAGCGCCATTTTGCCATGCGCGGTGTACCTTTAATTACGGCGACATTCGAACAGCCTACAAACTTAGCCGTTTCGGAAATGCTTCCACACATTGCCCGAAAGCCAATGACTATGTCCGTTTGCACATCAAATAAATCGCTCCGTTTCCGCATTACGACAACGACTACGCTGTTTTCCGTCACCCTCACACGCTTTATGCGGTGGTGGAAATTAGTATATAAAGGCACGTCGTTATTTGTGGGAAAAACGTATTTATTTACTTATTTCGTATTGCACGCATTATCCCTGTGCAATTTACAACAAATCAAAAAAATATACATTCTCATTTCACTATTAGAATTAGGCCGAGTACTTACAAATAGAGAAAAAGGCAATGTTTCGGGTAGTAAGGGGCGGATGTGGATATAAAGGCAGGGCAGCTAGATGACGCGCCCAATGGTGAATGTGAACAGCTCGCTGCAGTTACAGTTTGGAGGTGTGTCTGCTAACGTCGTACGGCAGTTATTGTGATTACGTCGCATGGAAAGTTTCTCTTGGGTGAAGAGCAAACAATTATTAAGGCGTACAAAGAAACGGGCCTGCCTAATCGCCAGATTGCTAAGAAATTCATACGTTGAAGTTGGTGTTATTGATAATTCTGTCAGACTGGTTATACTGTATGGCAAAACTGACAAATATGGCCGGACACGAAAATTATCGGCATCAGATACGCGCTTCATTCTGCGTAAAGTAAAAGTCGACGGCTTGTGTTCCTCTCCAATCGTGGCAGATTTGCAGACCCATAAGCCACTTTTAAACAATGCGCATAAGGAAGTTTGACTGAAATGAAACCGCTGGCAGATTAAAATTGCGTGCCGGACCGAGACTCGAACTCGGGAGCTTAGCCTTTCGCGGGCAAGTGCTCTACCATCCGAGTTACCCAAGCACGACTCACGCCCCGTCCTCACAGCTTTAATTCCACCAGTACCTCATCTCCTACTTTCCAAACTTCACAGAAGCTCTCCTGCGAATCTTGCAGAACTAGCACTCCTGGAAGAAAGGATACTGCGGGGAGACACGGCTTAGCCACAGCCTGGGGGATGTTTCCAGAATGAGATTTTCACTCTGCAGCGGAGTGCCGTGAGACCGCTACGGTCGCAGGTTCGAATCCTGCCTCGGGCATGGATGTGTGTGATGTCCTTAGGTTAGTTAGTAGTTCTAAGTCTAGGGGACTGATGACCTCAGAAGTTAAGTCCCATAGTGCTCAGAGCCATTTGAACCATTTTTTGCAGCGGAGAGTGCGCTGATATGAAACTTGCTGGAAGATGAAAGCCATGTCTCCGCAGTATCCTTTCTTCCAGGAGTGCTAGTTCTCCAAGGTTCGCAGGAGAGCTTCTGTGAAGTTTGGAAGGTAGGAGACGAGGTACTGGCAGAAGTAAAGCTGTGAGGAGGGGGCGTGAGTTGTGCTTGGGTAGCTCAGATGGTAGAGCACTTGCCCGAGGAAGGCAAACGTTCCGAGTTCGAGTCTCGGTCCGGCACACAGTTTTAATCTGCCAGGAAGTTTCATATCTGCGCACACTCCGTTGCAGAGTGAAAATCTCATTCAGGCTTGATTGAAGTTTGGGGGAGTACATCTGCCGTGGACAGCAGAATGAAACAGAGTGATTTTCAGTGATGAGAAAAAGTTTAATTTGGATGCGCCAGATGGTTTCCAGTATTACTAACATGATCTCCATATAAATGAACACGTTCGGATGAGCAGAAAGTTTGGCGGTGGCAGCATTTGAATCTGAGCAGCATTTTGTGCTAATGGCAGATTCAGGATAGCACGCCTATACCCCAAAATGAAGTCCGATGATTACACAAGAATGCTGGAAATTGTATTTGTTCGTATGTTTGAGGAATTTGACGAGGATAGTTTATCAGCCCAACATGGGAACGCTGGGATTGACACGTGTGCCAAGACAAAGTGTTGTTTGCAAGAGAAAGGAATTTCATTTATGTGGTGGCCATCGAGCAGTCTGTGAGATCCAAGCGTGTCGTGCTTGTTGCAGTGGGCGACAGTTTGAGGCTGTGGCCGAGCTGAAAACTGCATTTCAGATGGAGTTGATAGCAATCGCGGAAGACGAGGTCACTGCTCTTACACAGTCAATTCCTAAGAGAATTTCTGCAGTTATTAAGAACAGAGAATTTCCGCAGTTATTAAGATCAGTGGGGGCTCGACTAGATACTAGGTCGTAGTTGTGATTGTTTACTGTTTACGTTAGATTATTTTGATAACAATTCATAAATGTCTTTATATCGATTTCCACACCCTAAAGGTTGTTCCGTTCTTTAAGTACCAATGCTAATGGTAAAAAAGGATGTATTTTGTTTTACTTTGTTGTAAACGATACGGGAAAATGCTTGCAGTACCAAACACGTAAATAAACGTGTTCTTTTTCACAAATAACCACGTGCCTTTATACTGATTTCCACCTCTACATACCCTCAACTGCTAGTGCTGCAGCGTAGGCGGCGGTCACGTTAATGTGACTGGACCATGGTATTAGCTCTCTGAAAAAGCTGTTTACTTTTGGCGTTTGAACTGTATCGTATTTGTAAAAATGATTGATATCTTCTGCGTAACACGATTCAACTTACTGATGCAATGCTTGTACAAACCTCAAACTGCTTAATGTATACTTCTACACAGGTATTATTAAATGCGAAAGTAGCTCCGTCTTTTACGTTTTCACCACTCAACTCCTGAACCGATTCCGATTACATCTGGTATGGGCATAGCTTGAACACTGAGGAATAACATAGGCTACTTTCGAAAGTAGAAAAAAAAGACAGAAAGGAAAAAATCTACCCCTAAGAGTATGAGGTTTCGGATGGAACATTTTTTTTACACCAGTGAACATGAACTATGTTAAAAAGTTATTAAATTTTTTGGGTAATGTCCACGTTGTATGATGTGTAGTTATTTCAGTAGCACGCAACCTGTGCTTGCCGGAACAGGCAGTACGTGAACGCAGCTGGCATTGTTGCACGCACAACAGCTTACCTACTCACTCACCATCACTCATCATAACAAAACTGCTGATGCGTGAGCGAGGCTTCAGGCGACAGCTAGTTTAAGAAGAAGTGTCTCATGCTTTCCGAAGAATGAACTTAAAATCTAGAGCAAAAGGTAAAAAGGTTAGATGCCTCGTTTGCTGTATACGATGTCGAGAAGCAAACAAAAGCGCCTCAAATGTTTCCCCAGTCTGTTTCATTTGTTTCTGCTTTTAGACAATCATTTCACAAAACATCTGACCAATGTCTTTTTCTTTTTTTTAATTTTTCTTATCCTCGCTGTACATGTGACATCTAGTATGGTTTGAGATTTTTTGGTTCCTTTACCCTTTCTAGTACTTAACTTTTCATTACCTTATGCATCCACTGTATTTCCTCCATTCTCTTCCGGTTCCACATCTCAAATGCATCAATTTGGTCTCTCTCTCCCCTCTTTAAGGCCCAGGTTTCACAACCGCACAGAAAAGCACACCACGCGAAGTATTTAACCAACATTTTTGATAACTCCAACCGCGATTCTCTGCATAATACAGTTTTCTGGAAAGCTTGGTTTTCCATTTAAATTATTGGACCTTTTTCTTTTTAATCATCCAGTAATCATTTAGCGTCATACCCAAATATCTATATTGCACAACCTGTTCACGTTGATCTTTCGTTGTTTCCAGTTTCATATCTTCTTTGTTATTTACTCTGATCACGTTAATTTTCATTCAGTACCCTTTCAAGCTTTCTTCAAGTCTGGGCAGTGTCCATTGAGGAGATGCTGTTTTACCTGCAAGCAGTACCTCGTCGTTAGCAAATCTGATGCAGTTGATCTTCCATATAGAAAGGGTCGCCAACGAGAAGCACTATACTTTCATTTGGTTATCATGATGTTTAGCGCGTATTTAAAAGAGCATAACTGCTCTACTCACATTACTATTACTGACAAGTCAAACACAAGTTTTTTGAAGGCTATGTGGAGCGAAGATATTGTTCATAATGGCCGCTTACCGCTCGAAGTCGATACGCATTGGTAGGCCGTTGTTGTCTTCAAAAAGAGTATGGCTCAACGATCTCACTGGACTGCCCAGTAGCACTCCAAATGACAACCTCCGGGCTACCATGGACCCCTTCATTAATAAGCTGCGTGTTTGTGTCCGAGTAGTATTTGGTTTACTGAAAAATCCATCAGATGACAGTTTGCCTCATAAGATATGATAATAAATTAAGATATCTTTTACCGTCATCCGATTTTAGTGAAATAAAGCCTGTATATTGACCCAAGCTACTCTAAAGTTACCTGTGGGAAGCCCATGAAAATCCGTCTAGTAGTTTTGGAAATTAACGTGTTCAAATAGACAGGCAGAGTTTTTAAAATAGTGTTACTGTATTCAGTTACACTCCCTACATCACCACAATCAGTTATCGATGAATATTTTCAGTACACAGACACGACATTTTACAGTTTTGTTATTAGTATACAGTGTGTAACAAAAACGTATGGCCGAACTTCCAGGAAATATTCCTCACACGTAGAGGAAGGAAATATGCTATGTGGACATGAGTGTGGAAGTGCTTTGTTTCCCTGTTAGAGGTCAGTGTCTACTTGGCTTTATGATCGCGGTAATCATGGGAATCAAACAGGAGAAGAACGTATGAGCACAGTATAAAACACTTTCCAAATGCAATGTTCAAAATGCCCTCCGTTAGCACGGATACACGCATCAACTCGCCGTCGCTTAGAACCGCTGGTGCGCTGGTGTATCCCTGCAGAAATGCGTATTGTTTCACAGCCTTCGAGAACACGGGCACGAAGACTCTGTACATCTTGTACCGTGTTTCCGTACACGACAGCTTCCAAAGGCTCCCACAAATAAAAGTGTGGTGGGTTTAGGTTCAGAGAGCTCTCTGCAAGATGAGGAATCAGTCGCCTCAAATGTCCTCCTGTCAGCGCACGTTTCCCCCAATATAAACGTTGAGCGGCACGGCCATTATCATCTGCTAGTCCGCAAAGAAAATAGGCCTCTGCTAACTACGTATTTTGAGTACACTTCCATTGCTCTGAACCACGAACCAGGTCCATAGTGAACACTAAAGAGTTGATGCTACGTGCTAGCACATTCCGTGCTTTTCCCCCTCGATGGCGCTGACCCTTTCGCGGTTTAAGCAATTTTTAATTAAAAAGCCACAATTTTATCTACTTATGTGTTCTTATTTATGAAGGGTTTTTAGCCTTTTTCTTTATTTAGGTACTGCAAAAATTTCAGATACGGGATCTGTCTTGTGGAAAATCGCTCGAAGAAAAAATATCGAGTCCTTTTGCAACTTTCGCAATAAAACAAAGCCAGCAATGAAATGCGAACTAAGAAATTAAATATTTTAGAGAAATAAGTTTTTAATATAAAGTAATATAAGTTTTTCAATTTACCACGTGCCTTGTTTGGACTAAAAAGTGTAAAATAATTTCTCGGTGCCCATTAAGATTCCCAACCCTATACTGATAGTCCTGAAACTTTGTGATTGTAAATTTGTAACACAAATGAAGATAATTTCTCGTAGCACATTAAGATTCCTGACCCCCAGATAGTATTGTGAATTTCTAATACAAATGAAAATACTTGTAAGACTTACAACGAAAAGCGCGGGGCGCATACAATGGATGACAGTTTGAAGGCGAACTATTCATACACCAATTATGTATTTTTATAGCTATTAAAACTTAAAAAAAATGGCTCTGAGCACTATGGGACTCAACTGCTGAGGTCATTAGTCCCCTAGAACTTAGAACTAGTTAAACCTAACTAACTTAAGGACATCACAAACATCCATGCCCGAGGCAGGATTCGAACCTGCGGCCGTAGCGGTCTTGCGGTTCCAGACTGCAGCGCCTTTAACCGCACGGCCACTTCGGCCGGCTATTAAAACTTCACTATCACAAACTTTCAGTACTATGTATTTGGTGTTATAACAGCGTGACCAGACTTTCGTATTTCAAGGGATGGTCCCTTATTTAGCTTAAGTGTACCATTGTTCCGGTAAAATACGTACGGTATGTATACTGTCCCGTTTCCCATTAACTATCCCAGATATTCTGAATCAGCGTGTTTTCAGGTGACTTGTTGCGTTACCTAATGGAGAACAAACACATCAAAAGAATAAAGAAAATACCTCTCTGACGAAACCAAACTGAACAGGATTTATCATTTTCAACTTCTCTACATCTCAGATACCTGCTGCAATAATTTGAAGTGCATTACAGCGTTTGTGCTAGCTCTACCTGGCACTAATGGTGCTGCTGAAAGCGTGTTGCCTGTCACAAATGCTTCATGGACTCACGAAAGGAATAGGTTCAGTGTGGAAACTGTTAAGGAAAGTCGGCCGTTGAGGCCGAGCGGTTCTAGCCGCTTCAGTCTGGAACCGCGAGAACCGCTACGGTCGCAGGTTCGAATCCTGCCTCGGGCATGGGTGTACATTAAAATTTATTTTTCTTTAAATAATTATTTTCCGCTTTTTTAGCCTTGTGTGTGTGAAATTTTTCATTCGGTTTCAAATGCCGCGATCACACTAGAACAGAGATACGTGCTAAATTTCAGGTTGATTTCAGTGTCTCTTCACCTTACTTACTCCTAAGTATATGTGACCAAAGCACCGCGGAAGTAAACATTAGAGACAGAGTCGAGCTCGTACGCAGGCCTTATCAGCAGCCTTCGCACGTGCGAACCGCGCACGACTGGAACTGAACAGGGGGAAGCAGCAGTGGTGCACAAAGCACCCTCCAGCACACGCCGGACAAGCAAACGAACTAACACTGCAGTGTCATCCGGATTTGAGCTGTGAGGAATCCTTAATGCTGTAGTTTATTTGGAAACTTTGTGTACAATAAATTGCAAAATTTGTGCTGAAGAGACAAACCGAAAGACAAGAGAGCTAGTTAATAAAAACGTAGTACACCGAGGTGAAAAGAGTCGTGGGTTGCCTCCTGATATCGGATCGGACCCTCTTTTATCCTGCGTAGCGCAGCAACTCGGCGCAGCGTGGACTCAACAAGTCGTCACAAGTCCCCTGCAGAAATACCGAGCCATGCTGTCCCTAACGCTATTCACGAGTGCGAAAGTGTTACTGGTACAGGATTTTGAACACCAACTGACATCTCGTTTATGTACCATAAATTTTCGATGGAACGGATGTCGGGTGATCTGGATAGCCAAATCATTCGCTCGAATTGTCCAGAATCTTGTTCAAACCAATCGCGAACAATTGTGGCCCAGTGACATGATGCGGTGTTATCCACAAAAATTCCATCGTTGTTTGGGAACATGAAGTCCATGAATGGCTGTAAATGGTCTCGTAGTAATGGGACGTAACCATTTCCAGTCAATGATCGGTTCAGTTGGACCAGAGGACCCAGTACATTCCATGTAAACACAGCCCACACCATTATGGAGCCACCACTAGCTTGCACAGTGCCTTTTTGAGAACTTGGGTCCACGGTTTAACGGGATTGCGCCACATTCGAACCCTGCCGTCAGCTCTTACCAACTAAAATCGGGACTCACCTGACCAGGCCGTGGTCTGGGGTCCAAGCAGTATGGTCACGGGCCCAGGAGAGCCACTGAAGGCGACGTCGTGCTGTTAGCAAAGGCACTGTTTTAGGTCATCGGCTACCATAGCCCATTAACGCCAAATATCGCGCTACAGTCCTAACGGATCCATTCCTCGTACGTCCCACATTGATTTCTGCGGTTATTTCGCACAGTGTTGCTTGTCTTTCTGCACTGACAACTCTACGCAAACACGCTCTCGGTCTTTCAGCGAAGGCCATCGGCCACTGTGTGGTCTGTGGTGAGAGGTAATTCCTGAAAATTCTCAGCACACTCTTGACACTGTGGATCTCGGTCTATTGAATTCTCTAACGATTTCCGAAATGTAATGTCCCTTGCGTCGAGCCACAACTATCGTACCGCGTTCAAAATCTGTTGAATCCCGTCGTACGGCCGTAATCACGTCGGACCCATCAAACATCTGAGTACCAATGGCAGGCCCGCCAGTACAGTGACCTTTTATTCCTTTTGTAGGCGATACTACCGCAATCTGTGTATGTGCACATCACCCCAGTGTAAAATGAATCATGTATACGCCAAATTTGGTTTAAATTGCTCCAGGCATCACTGAGTTATGCCGTTATATCACCACTTTCATCTTACACTCAACCATACAGGTCACAGAGCTGTTTTCTCCTGGTTGCAAGTGATACATGTTTGATACAGTTCGGTAGAAAATACTTCAGGCGTTGCATAGGTGCACCTATACAATAAATCGAATCAAATCTAGCAGATTTCCTGCAGAAGATAATTCTACACACATTAGTCCTTTAGGGGCTGTGACGCAATCTGCTGAGCACATCCATCGTGCAGGAATTCCAACTCGACAGGCGGTCCCCTGTTCCTCTTTTTTTTCTTTTTTTTTTCTACAAGTGCCAAAGAAACATAATTTCAGACAATAACATTAGAGCAGAATTACAACAGTGTTATGACAAACATGTATATGCTCTTAAAGTACAAGACAAAACAATAGCCGGCCGGGGTGACCGAGCGGTTCTAGGCGCTACAGTCTGGACCCGCGCGACCGCTACGGTGGCAGGTTCGAATCCTGCCTCGGGCATGGATGTGTGTGATGTCCTTAGGTTAGTTAGGTTTTCTAAGTTCTAGGGGACTGATGACCACTGGTAGCAGTTACTTCTGTAAAATGTCTGGGATTATGCGTACGGAACGATTTGAACTGGAATGATCATATAAAATTAATTGTTGTTAACGCGGGTGCCAGGTTCAGATTCATTGGGAGAGTCCTTAGAAAATGTAGTCCATCAACAATGGAGGTGGCTTACAAAACACCCGTTCGACCTATACATCAGTGTGGAATCCGTACCAGGTCGGATTGAAAGAGCAGATAGAGAAGATCCAAAGAAGAGCGGCGCGTTTCGGCACAGGGTTATTTGATAAGCGTGATAGCATTACGGAGATGTTTAGCAAACTCAAGTGGCAGACTCTGCAGGAGAGGCGCTCTGCATCGCGGTGTAGCTTGCTGTCCAGGTTTCTAGAGGGTGCGTTTTTGGATGAGGTATCGAATATGTTGCTTCCCCCTACTTATACCTCCCGAGGAGATCACGAATGTAAAATTAGAGAGATTCGAGCGCGCACGGAGGCTTCCCGGCAGTCGTTCTTCCCGCGAACCATACGCGACTGGAACAGGAAAGGGAGGTAATGACAGTGGCACGTAAAGTGCCCTCCGCCACACACCATTGGGTGGCTTGCGGAGTATAAATGTAGATGTAGATGTAGAAGTTAAGTCCCATAGTGCTCAGAGGCATTTGAACAAAACAAGAAAGGGCAAACGCCGTGGAATAGAACGCTATGCCGCCACTTTGATGTAAGTCCTAAACACAGCGTGCTTTGCTTTCAGGGACGATGAATGACTATAGTTGGGCGTCCTTTAGTGCGCCATACCGTGACCAATCTGCCTGCGTAACGTTCCATTGATGAGCTGGCCTATAGGCTGTGATAGGCGCTGCAGTGAAAGTTGATATAAGAAGAGTGTAGTGGTTAGACCTCATAGAGCACTTCACGTGAAAGTCGAAGAAAGTGACGCCAAACCTGAGTCAGACCGACGACTTTGGAAATAACGTAGGGGATCCATCATCGAGGAGGATAAGATTGAACTCGTCGAGAACCTCAAGGATCCCTATCAAGGATCAACCTATTATATGCATAGCCCCACAGTCTGCTGTGCGTGTTAAAATCCCCACAACATAAGAATGGAGGTTCCAACTGCCGAACCAGTGCGTACCATTCTCCAAAGGGAATATACGACCTCTGCTGGCTATAAATAGCCACAATGATTAGGCGATCAATTGTGGTAGAGAGCCTGGCAGCTATCGCTTGAGAGCTGTCGATAACCTCGTGGCATATCTTCTGTACTTGGGTGTGATACAGTCCATTTATAACGAAGAGGGCGCCACCACCTCGACCATCTTCACTGTCATGGCTCTAACCTGTCATCCTCGAAAGTGGGCAACAGAACCTGGTTGAAACCACATCTCTGAGGAGACAGCCACTGCTATCTTCCGCGTCCAGAGTTAATGTTTGAGGACTCCCTTTTCGGCAATTGCAGATCGTGCATTCCATTGGAGAATCCTTAAGCCTGCCACAGCTGCTAGACGTAAGTAGGGTCGTTAATAGTTGTCGTCGAGGCTGTAAAGTTCCTGGTGGCTGTGTCTTCGCGTCTTCAAAGAGGTGCATGATACACGGCATAACCTTTTTGATGACATATTCGTTGTACCCGTGGTCTAGGGGCAGTCGGCTTTCAGCCGTGTTACCGTGCGGACGGGCTCGGCGCGCCGGGCAGTGCTCCGCAGGTGTTGTTGTTTACCCGCTAGCGCGCGATCGCGTCGTTGTATTGCCGTATAGTAGCTGTACCGAGCCGACATGGCGTTCTCATATCGAAAAGCTACAATTAAACTAACGTTCAACGCATCGTACACGAGACCGAAGGCCCATGAAATTGAGCGGTTTCTACGAGACATCATGCACATCGAACCACAAGAACTGATAGGAATTCATCTGTCTATTGTAACCAGCACAGTGTACCTCAAACTGATTGACGAAGCGGCCTGCGACAGATTATTCCAACGATCTGCAAACGGCTTTCGCTTCTGTCACGCAGACGGTAACGTGAGCGTGGTAGGAGTTGACCATGCTGGTCTGGGGGTGCGTACCGTGCGCATCTTTGAACTACCGTTCGAAGTTCCTGCCAACCTAGTCGTTGATGCGCTGCGGCCATACGGCACAGATCTGAGCCACACAGAGGAGAAATGGAACACATTCGAAACGTACCCTGTCCTTAACGGGGTACGACAAGTGCGCATAGAACTTAAGAAGCACGTTCCATCATATGTTTTCGTTGGTGGCTGCCGCGCAATTGTTATATATGATGGACAACCGAGGACCTGCTCGGGCTGCGGCCAGGAGGGCCATGTTAGAACTGAGTGTCTGCAGCGCCGCCTCGTTCAGGTGCCCCGCAATGAACTTCCCCAACGATCCACTCTGACCTCTCTCCCGCTAACATATGTGGAGGCGGCACGACATGATGTGATGGATGATCAAAACCTGCTACCTCCTCAAGCCGCTGCCAGCTCCGTTGGAGAGTCAGCACCGTCGACGACGCCGCAGCCCAACGGTGCAGAGGTTCCTACAGCCTCTGCCCACCGCAGCGTCGTGGGCACCCAGCCACCGTCACTGTCGGGATGAGTCACAGGGGTTCCTAGCGACCGAGACTATGTCGAGGCCCGCCCTCCAGTGGATGTCGAATCTCGGACCCGAAAGCAAAAATCACCCAAGCGACACAAGAAGAGACGATTGTCAGCTGAAGAGCAGGACAGGGATGTGAAGCCGACGGAAGACATCGACTTCGTTGACTCGCCCACAATTGCAACGGACTCCAGTGGCATCATTCACCAGAAGGTGCCTGAAGACAAGGAACACTCTCCTACATCTGGTGGCCCAGAAAACGAGGCGCACTGCGTCGACTCCCAAAATGTGGGCTCCTATGAAAGCGACCAGCCCCCAATGACATCACAATCGTCTCTTGGTGACTGGGCAGACGATATGGAGGCAGATGATGCACAACAAACATCGATATCTCCACCAGAGCCCATGGCTGACATTGAGCCCGGAGGGCTCTGCCAATCAGGGACTCCTACGGCACAGTAATGCACAGCATGCAGATGGATGGCTGTGTGGTGTGTGGTGTGTGAGATCACTGTGGGATTGCACCGGCACACTGCCTCCGCCACTTGATATGTCTCAGTCATACCGTGTGGGAACAGTCAACGTAAATGGTGTCCACTCCACTGTCAAGACCCGCATGTTACACGACATGATCAGAGCGGCAGACTTGGACATTGCCCTTCTCCAGGAGGTCCGTCCCAAGCTGTGTTTAGACCTATATGGCTACACCACGTACAGCCTACCCGTAGCTGATGGCGCAGGAGGAACGGCGATCCTTCTCCGAGACGGCATAGACGCGACGGACGTTACTTGCCGAACGGGCGAGGCATCGCACTCACACTTGGCGCAGTCCGCCTCATTAACGTCTACGCTCCCTCCGGTAATTCGCACCGTGGTGACAGGCATGTCTTCTATTCGGAGGAGGTAGCCCCACTTTTGCAAGGAAATATGGACCATTACATAGTGGGCGGCGATTTTAACAGTGTTCTGCGGCCCGAGGACCAGATACCGCATTACGTCCCATGCCCGGCTCTACAAGCATTGATACGTGACCTCACGCTCCACGACACATGGCTCTTACATCATGGGACCCAGAGTGGATATACGCACTTTACCAGCCATTCTGCCAGTCGTCTGGACCGGATATACGTCTCGCGTGCCCTTCGCACAGCAACCCGTGATGCAGAACTCTGGCCGACGGCCTTCACGGACCATCTCGCGTACATCTGCACTGTCACCTTACCCCGACAACTGACAAGACGCAGCAGGGGCCCGTGGACGCTGAACGTCTCCCTCCTTCGCGAGGAAGCGTGTCGGCGAGCAGTCACTGACACGTGGCGTCGATGTATCAGGCGCCTGCCTATGTATGCTTCCACGTTGCTGTGGTGGCTGGGATGTGTCAAATCTGCACTCCGAAAGACATTGATGGCCTACGGGCGTGACAGAGCGAACTGGCAAAGGGCAACATCGGAATTTTACTATACAGCGTTACGTGAGCTGGCGACGCAACCGCCGTCTTCCGAACGTCAGATGTCCGTACAACGCATCAAAGCTCGTCTACTTCGCATCAGGACAGAGCAGCGAGACGGTGTCCGCATCCGTGCGCAAGTGCAAGACTGTATCCCCAACGAAACAGCGTCAGTGTATCACATTGTGCGCGAGAGGCGCCACCGCAAACGTCAGCTCATTACGACGGTAAACACGGAGGACGGCGGGCGCGCAGTGACACAAACGGACATCGCGCACACGTTCGCCAGACACTATGGGACCTTGTACATGGAAGATCCGCGAAATGTACGTGATTATGACGGGCTGTTGCACGATTTTCCCGCCCCTCGGGACGTGGCACCCGATGATAGTCTGCTGTTACCCGTTACACCCGACGAGCTGACATCGGCCTTGGCTCGTGGAGCACCGAACAAGTCGCCTGGACCGGACGGTTTACCCCTGGAATTCTACCGCACTTTTTACCACCTTATGGGTGACAAGTGGCTCCAAATGTTTCAAGACCGGATCCGCTCTGATTCCACTGTCCCCACAGAATTCACAGAAGGCATCTTGATCCCAGTTCCGAAACCGAATGGTGGTTGTAGGTGGCAGGATTTTCGCCCACTCACACTCCTCAACAACGACTACAAGATCTTCGCCCGTATCCTCCGCGCGCGTCTCCACACCGCTATCGGGAAAGCCATCCACACCGATCAGACATGTTTAGGTGGTGTCAGCAACATTCATACGGCGTTAGGAGCATACCGCGACGTAATTGCTTTGACGGCGGCCTGCAAAATACGAGGCGCCCTTGTCGCCGTAGATTTTGACCACGCATTCGACCGCGTCGACCACGGCTTCTTACGCGCAGTTTTGCAACACATGGGCCTCTCTCCGGAGTCTGCACAGGTGGTCCTTCGACTGGTCCACGGAGCGCGCTCCCGCATGATGGTCAACGGTTATCAGTCTGGTCACATTGTTGTTGGACGGTCAGTGCGACAAGGGTGCCCCCTGTCGGGCATATTATTTGCTGCAGCGCTTGAACCAGCTTTACATGGTCTACGGCAGCGATTAACTGGTATCTCCTTGCGGGACGTGACCTTTTGTTGTGGTGCATTCGCCGATGACGTGGTGTTCCTGGCCAGATCAGAGGATGAAATGCATATGGCGCTACAGTGGCTAAGCCAGTACGGGGCGGTCGCTGGGAGCGTCATCAACGTGAAGAAGACAAAATACATGGATGTCGGAGGAGGGATTTCCCACACAACGGCGGTGCCCTTTGACAAGGTGCCCGTACTCAAGTGTTTAGGAGTGCAATTCTATAGCAATGTCCGCCGCACGGCGGCGGCTACGTACCGCCGGCTCCTACACCAGACACGTGCTCTGCTGCAGGACAACAAACTGCGTTGCTTGGATATGCTCCTCAGAACACATTATGTCAACACCTATCTTGTCTCAAAACTGAACTATTTTGCGCATATCCTTCCCTTGACAGCTACGATGGCCGACAGATTTCAAGCAGCATATGGACATTTCGTAAGCACCGGTCTGGTTTTTAAAGTCCGATACGCCACCCTGACACTACCGCAGCGGGCGGGCGGTATCGGTTTAATTCACGTATATAACCGTGCGCGATCGCTTTATCTCAACACCAGGTATCGCACGTGGACCTCTGCCCACGCCACTCTGACGGGCACCCTGACAGCGGAAGTGGCACCACACTCTCTGCATCCCCCGGTTTCTGTAGGACACGTTTCACCGGCACTCACCCACATCAGAGAGTTCTTTATTGACTTCAGCTACTTACGGTCAGAACTTCCGGCGACACGGAAGCCCAGCACAAAAGACTATTATCGCCTCTATCAACAGCGGCAACCTGTAAATACGGTCGCCCACAGACATCCTGAAGTTGCCTGGAACGCGGTGTGGCGAGCGGTACACACGCCTTTTCTACCTACGACGGTGCGTTCATTGTGGTACGTGGTTGTGAATGGGAAGTTCGCTACTCGTCAGAGGTTACATTCCATACATCTGACGGACGACCCCTTGTGTCCGACATGCTCAGTCGCTGACTCGGATGCACACCGTCTGACGTGTGCCGCGACCAGCGAGTGCTGGCTACTGACGCAGCGCATGCTGGCATTACTCTTGCGGCGATTGCCGGAGTCTATCTCCCCTGATGACGTATTGCGCCCCGACGTCGTATACTTTCCATCAACCAGAACGAACGCCGTTAACTGGCTAAAAGGCATGGCCGTTTACTACATATTTTGCGATGCTCCCAAAGGCACACTCGACTTTTGGTCCCTATTGATGACGACACATGCAGCTTTCAGCCGCCACCCGAAGTACAGAACTCGTTTCGCAAATTATTTAGGTTCATTATTTGCGGATCCTCCTGCTCACTGGGGCGTTCCGGGCATCAGACGCTGAAAATGAAGAAGAATCCTGGAACATATTGATCCTCTCCGGACGGAATAGGGGGGAACCCCTCCCAACAGACGAGAAGACGACTCGGACGCTCGGCTACGGCAGTTGTAGGATCTTTCTTTATAATGAAACAAAAATAAATCTATAATACAAAAAAAATGTTATAAAAATTAAAGAAATAAATAAAAAAAAAGAACAACATCGAAAAACCCACTCCATCCTCTTCCTGATCCTTCGAACTCGAAAAAAAAAAAAAAAAAAAAGTAGCGTTTTTGATTCGTAATCAAAACCTCTTCGGTTCCGGGTTCGATCCCCGCCACTGCCTAAATTTTGATAAATAATCAGCATTGGCGGCCGAAGACTTCCGGCATAAGAAGTCAGCCTCATTCTGCCAACGGCCTTGTCAAAGAGGGCGGAGGAGCGGATAGAGGTTCAGGGCACTCTCTTGTCGTAGGGGTGGGAAATTGCCCCTAAAGGCGCAAGAATCAGCAATGATCAACGACATGAGGATGCAGAAGGCAATGGAAACCACTGCATTAAAGACACGTAACGTGTATCCACAGGACATGTGGCCTGTAATTGGAGAAGTGTCATGATGATCTTTCCATTGGCAAAAGATTCCGGAATAGTGCCCCATTCGGATCTCCGGGAGGGGACTGCCAAGGGGGACGTTACTATGAGAAAAAGATTGAATAATCAACGAAAGGATAACGTTCTACGAGTCGGGGCGTGGAATGTCAGAAGCTTGAACGTGGTAGGGAAACTAGAAAATCTGAAAAGGGAAATGCAAAGGCTCAATCTAGATATAGTAGGGGTCAGTGAAGTGAAGTGGAAGGAAGACAAGGATTTCTGGTCAGATGAGTATCGGGTAATATCAACAGCAGCAGAAAATGGTATAACAGGTGTAGGATTCGTTATGAATAGGAAGGTAGGGCAGAGGGTATGTTACTGTGAACAGTCCAGTGACCGGGTTGTTCTAATCAGAATCGACAGCAGACCAACACCGACAACGATAGTTCAGGTATACATGCCGACGTCGCAAGCTGAAGATGAACAGATAGAGAAAGTGTATGAGGATATTGAAAGGGTATTGCAGTGTGTAAAGGGGGACGAAAATCTAATAGTCATGGGCGACTGGAATGCAGTTGTAGGGGAAGGAGTAGAAGAAAAGGTTACAGGAGAATATGGGCTTGGGTCAAGGAATGAAAGAGGAGAAAGACTAATTGAGTTCTGTAACAAGTTTCAGCTAGTAATAGCGAATACCCTGTTCAAGAATCACAAGAGGAGGAGGTATACTTGGAAAAGGCCGGGAGATATGGGAATATTTCAATTAGATTACATCATGGTCAGACAGAGATTCCGAAATCAGATACTGGATTGTAAGGCGTACCCAGGAGCAGATATAGACTCAGATCACAATATAGTAGTGATGAAGAGTAGGCTGAAGTTCAAGACATTAGTCAGGAAGAATCAACACGCAAAGAAGTGGGATACGGAAGTACTAAGGAATGACGAGATACGTTTGAAGTTCTCTAAAGCTATAGATACAGCAATAAGGAATAGCGCAGTAGGCAGTACAGTTGAAGAGGAATGGACATCTCTAAAAAGCGCCATCACAGAAGTTGGGAAGGAAAACATAGGTACAAAGAAGGTAGCTGCGAAGAAACCATGGGTAACAGAAGAAATACTTCAGTTGATTGATGAAAGGAGGAAGTACAAACATGTTCCGGGAAAATCAGGAATACAGAAATACAAGTCGCTGAGGAATGAAATAAATAGGAAGTGCATGGAAGCTAAGACGAAATGGCTGCAGGAAAAATGTGAAGACATCGAAAAAGATATGATTGTCGGAAGGACAGACTCAGCATACAGGAAAGTCAAAACAACCTTTGGTGACATTAAAAGCAGCGGTGGTAACATTAAGAGTGCAACGGGAATTCCACTGTTAAATGCAGAGGAGAGAGCAGATAGGTGGAAAGAATACATTGAAAGTTTCTATGACGGTGAAGATTTGTCTGATGTGATAGAAGAAGAAACAGGAGTCGATTTAGAAGAGATAGGGGATCCAGTATTAGAATCGGAATTTAAAAGAGCTTTGGAGGACTTACGGTCAAATAAGGCAGAAGGGATAGATAACATTCCATCAGAATTTCTAAAATCATTGGCGGAAGTGGCAACAAAACGACTATTCACGTTGGTGTGTAGAATATATGAGTCTGGCGATATACCATCTGACTTTCGGAAAAGCATCATCCACACAATTCCGAAGACGGCAAGAGCTGACAAGTGCGAGAATTATCGCACAATCAGCTTAACAGCTCATGCATCGAAGCTGCTTACAAGAATAATATACAGAAGAATGGAAAAGAAAAATGAGAATGCGCTAGGTGACGATCAGTTTGGCTTTAGGGAAAGTAAAGGGACGAGAGAGGCATTTCTGACGTTACGGCTAATAATGGAAGCAAGGCTAAAGAAAAATCAAGACACTTTCATAGGATTCGTCGACCTGGAAAAAGCGTTCGACAATATAAAATGGTGCAAGCTGTTCGAGATTCTGAAAAAAGTAGGGGTAAGCTATAGGGAGAGACGGGTCATATACAATATGTACAACAACCAAGAGGGAATAATAAGAGTGGACGATCAAGAACGAAGTGCTCGTATTAAGAAGGGTGTAAGACAAGGCTGTAGCCTTTCGCCCCTACTCTTCAATCTGTAGATCGAGGAAGCAATGATGGAAATAAAAGAAAGGTTCAGAAGTGGAATTAAAATACAAGGTGAAAGGATATCAGTTATACGATTCGCTGATGACATTGCTATCCTGAGTGAAAGTGAAGAAGAATTAAATGATCTGCTGAACGGAATGAACAGTCTAATGAGTACACAGTATGGTTCGAGAGTAAATCGGAGAAAGACAAAGGTAATGAGAAGTAGTAGAAATGAGAACAGCGAGAAACTTAACATCAGGATTGATGGTCAAGAAGTCAATGAAGTTAAGGAATTCTGCTACCTAGGCAGTAAAATAACCAATGACGGACGGAGCAAGGAGGACATCAAAAGCAGACTAGCTATGGCAAAAAAGGCATTTCTGGCCAAGAGAAGTCTACTAATATCAAATACCGGCCTTAATTTGAGGAAGAAATTTCTGAGGATGTACGTCTGGAGTACAGCATTGTATGGTAGTGAAACATGGACTGTGGGAAAACCGGAACAGAAGAGAATCGAAGCATTTGAGATGTGGTGCTATAGACGAATGTTGAAAATTAGGTGGACTGATAAGGTAAGGAATGAGGAGGTTCTACACAGAATCGGAGAGGAAAGGAATATGTGGAAAACACTGATAAGGAGAAGGGACAGGATGATAGGACATCTGCTAAGACATGAGGGAATGACTTCCATGGTACTAGAGGGAGCCGTAGAGGGCAAAAACTGTAGAGGAAGACAGAGATTGGAATACGTCAAGCAAATAATTGAGGACGTAGGTTGCAAGTGCTACTCTGAGATGAAGAGGTTAGCACAGGAAAGGAATTCGTGGCGGGCCGCATCAAACCAGTCAGTAGACTGATGACAAAAAAAAAAAAAAAAAAAAAAAAATCGTTGTTATTACAAAGTGGTGGCGGCTGTTGACTGTACTGATGAGGATATGGGTTGGGTGGTAGCGGGGCTTGGGGGAGACGAGGATGGTTCAAATGGCTCTAAGCACTATGGGACTTAACATTTGAGGTCATCAGTCCCCTAGTCGTGGAGCTACTTAAACCTAACTAACCAAAGAACATCACACACATCCATGCCCGAGGCAGGATTCGAATCTGTGACAGTAGCAGTCGCGCGGTTCCGTACTGAAGCGCCTAGAGCCGCTCGGCCACAGCGGCCGGCTATGGAGGTGAGGAGAGACAGAATATTCGTGACGAATAATGTCTGTGAGAACCATACTGTCCTAGGAGCACGCCATCTCAATGACCTCTTGTGCCAGAGCTGTCTGCCGACTGGAAGAAGTCGGGTTGACGATGCGCGGCATCCAGAGGGAGAGAGCCTAACTGGGGCGACAGCGGCGGTGGCGTTGATCCCGTGGAAGAATCTCGTAAAGCGACTATTGGTCGTGGGAAATGCCTTGGAGGTAGAGGTGGGAAATCCAGGCGATTTTGAGGACTAGGAGGCTGGCAGAGAACAGCAGTGTGCGAGAGCTGAGGGCAACCAATTACCATCCCCGACGTGGCGTAGGCTTTTGCCCTTGTCGACGGATAAAGGTTGCGCACGAACGGTCTGTCACTGGGTGCCGTAATGTGCCATTTAAGCACGTCGGAAACGCCGCCGTACATGAATCTGCTGGGTGTGGACTACCACACTTGCGGCAACCAGTATGACTTCTACATTGGCTTGCCCGATGATGAAAAAGCTAACAATTCCTACATTGAATGACTGGTGCGACGTTCTACTGGTTCTACTGGGAAACGTGTCTCCAGACTAGCAACATATGAGGACAGAGTTTGGGAGCAGAACATAGTCAAACAGAGAGGAATCGGCACAGTTTGTACATAATGTGAATGATGTTTCTTAGTGCATCGTTCGATACTTGCGACAGAATATATGTTCTCCATTGCGTCAGCCATCTCCATGTCTGTCAGGCTGATGTCAACATCACAAATAATGCGATAGGTATGGAATAGGAAGTTGGGAATATAGACGTCAGACTTACGATCTTTTAAAACAGGGACTTGTGTCAAAGCACTAGCAGCCGCAGCAGTTTTCAGTTCTATCTTAACTCTGTTTCTACGTAGCGGACTAATGTCAACAATGTCATGCTTGAGATGAGAGTTACAGGAAAATAATAACTTGCCCTGACATAGGGTGGAGTTTGCCAACGTTCTTGTCCGAGCTCTCCACGAAGGCAATACAGGTGCCTGCATATGATCGACTGTACCGGTGCTGACACTCGGGCGTACGACCGCAGCAGAGGAAGCCAACTGTTGACTCTGAGAGCGTTACGAGTTTGTCTGCGCTGTACCATTACTAGAAAGGCTAACGGAACCCAGTAACTCACACATGTCACAGGCTGGGACGGCGGAGAGTCGACACCCAGCCGTTTACTTGCAGGTGCATTGGCTTCAATGGCGCAGCCGGAAGGATCACTGGGGTAGCTAAATTGATGCCTAACCTGACGGAACTGTTGTTGGTGGTGGTGATAGTGCTGGAATTGGTGTTGTTGTAGCTGCAACAGCTAAAACTAGTGCTGTTGAACCAGTTGTTGCTGCTGAAACGGCAGTTGTTGATGATGGTGGTACATAAGTTGCTATTCGGGTTGATCTTGAAGCTCGTGTTGGTGTTGGAGAAACTGTGTATCCGAGTGTGGTGACTCAGCCTGCTGGATCTCACCACGGTTGTCGGACGTCGGTGGTACGCGTAACGTCTGTCGGTGCGTGTTGATGGCAGATCTCTAGTGCCGACCGTATGACCAGACCCGTGTCAGGGGGCCGGCCATTTTACGGTGAACTATACAGTGCTACCGCCGCGAACGTGTGTCGAAGGAAACACACACAATCCGGCGTACGCTACACTGCGCGTAAACGATTCTTCTCGAATAACGATTAAATGAGTAGGGAAATACTAGTACGAACGCGAATAGCACGACACTCGTCGCGAAAAGTAAACAAATTACGATCATGCGGAGGGCACTAGCGAGAACGTCCGAACGCTGCGACGGAGGGAGCGACTCGGGTGCTCTGCGTTACTCTTCTTTGTCACCCCGTTTCACCCGCATCCCTTCCTCTATTGCAGATGGGTGGTTCTTACCCCCACGTACTGCACTGCCTTCCAGTTCTGAGCTACGTTTAAAATGCCAAGTATCTGGATCATTGGGACATTAGTTTAAAATCAGTACCGAAGAGATAGACTCAGACAGTAAAGTAACCTGGTAAAAACGTGTCACAAGAGAACATAATCTAGTATTACGAGGCGGCTGAATGCGGCGAGAACGATTAATCTAGTAGGAGACGTCCCCTTGGATAGCCGAGCCTCGGTTACGGAAGGCAGTCAGCGGGAACGCCTTCCCTGTCCGCGTTGTCAGTCTGCTTCGGGATTTAATAATAATAATAATAATTATTATTATTATTATTATTCAACATCGAATAATCAAATACAATCCCTAGAAATAATACAGTTTCAGGACATCATACAGATTATTCTTCTGAATACGTCAGTTTATAAATTACAAACTAAAGATTTGTTTGTATTAATAAATTTTACATTTTGATGGATTTTACGTCTGGTAGTATACAATCACGATATTACAAATATCGTTTTTATCAACATTATATTAGTTGTAGGTTACTTAAAACTATGAGCTTGACATACTTATGAAGCACTTTTCATACAGATATAATACTCGTCTAGGGAATAAAAAGGGTTTTCAGTTACAATTCTTTTTAGCCGATCTTTTAATTTGTTAGTAGGAAGGGTTGTGAGACTTTTTGGTAGGGCATTGGCTAGCTTCACCCAAATGAGGTGCATTTTTTTCATATAAATCTCTTCTGTGGCTATTTACATGGTATCTGAACTTTTGCCTTGTATCGTACTGGTGCAGGTCACAGTTGAAATTTGGATTTATTGTTTCCACAAGCAGTATAACTTTCAATATGTATACACCTATAATGGTAAGCACACCTAATTTTGGGAACAGATTCCGACATGATTCTCGAGGTTTGGCACCACAAATAATTCTGTTAACTTTTTTCTGTAGTATTAATAATGTACTTAGGTTGGCTTGAGTTGTTGCACCCCATATTTCTACAGCATAGTTTAAGTTTGATGAGAATAGGTCATGATAAGCAGTTTTTAGTACACACGTGTCCTTACAATATTTGCTAATCATATTTATAGCAAACACATTCTTCGACAGCTTACATGCTAAGGAATCAATATGCATGTCCCATTTGAGGCTGTCCTGGATTGTAATTCCCAAGAACTTTGTCCATTTTTCCTTTTTTACAATGGCATTTCCTATGGATAATTTCATGTCAAATTCTATTTGTTTCCTTGTCTTAAATTCCATCATTGCAGTCTTTGAAGCACTTACATTTAGATGGCTTTCATTAAAATACTTGACTATTGCATTAGTTACACTGTGGCACTGTACCTCCAGTCTCTCATAGTGTTTGTGATTACACACTACTGATGTGTCATCTGCATACAATATTTTTGTACAGTTAGGAGAACAATACTGTATATCATTAACATGAATCAAGAAAAGAAGGGGTCCCAAGAAAGAACCTTTAGGCACTCCATATTTGATATCTGTAATTTTAGATTTGTAGGACCCACCGTTTGTTTTAAGCAGGACAAATTGTTTTCTATTGCTCATATATGATTTTATTAGCTCATAGCCAGTTTCTCTTATACCCAGGTTCCACAGCTTGTCAAGTAATATGGTGATGTTGACACAATCAAAAGCTTTTTCTAGATCAAGGAACACTCCAGTTACGTACTCCTTGTTCTCTATGGCCGTTATTATTTTGTCTATTAATTGTGCTGCTGCTACTGATGTTGACTTGTTTTTCATAAAGCCATTCTGATTTTCAAATATTAAATTGTGTTGACTCAGGAATGTCATTAGTCTAGTATAAATAACTTTCTCAACTACCTTAGAAAATGCAGGTAAGATTGAGATGGGGCGGTAGTTTTCAATTTTAGATTTATCACCTTTCTTGTGAATCGGGGTTACTTGTGCTGTCTTTAGACTATCTGAGAAACAACCTGATGCAATTACATCATTTACTGCTGTGGCCATGGCATCAGATATGTTGTCTATGCATCTTTTCAGTGTACTGATAGACAATCCATCATAGCCTGCTGATTTTATATTTTTTAATGACATTACTATGTTTCTGACTTCCTTGTTATTGGTTGGGGCCAAGTATATGCTTTGTTTGAATGTAATGCCCCTATATCTATGCTGAAGATTCTTAAAATGGTCATTGACAGATTTTCCAACAGAAGAAAAGTACTCATTAAAAACATTTGCAATCTGACATTGACATTTCATGGTGTGCCCTTTATGGTTTATAGTAAAATCACTTGTTGATCTATCCTTACAATCCCTAAAGCTATTTATTACTTTCCAAACAGCTAAACCTTTGTTAGTAGAGTTTCTTAACATTGTGGCTACGTATTTACTTTTAGTTTCTAGCAGAAGATCTTTATAGTAATCCTGACAGTTCTTAAATTCTACCTTTAGTCTATTATTATTGTTATTATTTATCATTGCATATTGGAAAAGTCTAAGTTTCTCTCTTGCTGTTTTTACTTCATGATTTATCCAGTTATTTTTTGTATCTTTTTGCAGTCATCTACTGTAAAGGTCATTTCTGGACATGAGACATTGAAGCAATAATAAAAATCTGATGAAAACTCACTGAAAGCAATGCTGCTTTTTTGACCCCATTGTAAGCTTTTTAGCAAACTGTTGAAATCTTTTAGATTGTCGTCATTGGTCATTCTTTTTGTCACATATTGTTTCTCTTTTCTATTGACATGAAGATTTTCAGCTTCTATCAATACCTGTACTGCGTGGTGGTCAGAAATGACAAGCTTCAGAACTGATGCAATGCATGTAAAGTGGGACATGTTAGTTATAATGTTGTCAATGCATGATTTTACACTATTGACCTCTCTAGTGGGCTCGTTTATCAGAAATGTTAAGTTAAATTGAGCTAGTATTAGCATTAGTTTTTTAGATACAGAGTCATTGGACAGCAAGTCAATGTTTATATTTCCAGTTAGTATTATGTTAACGCAGCCATTTTTTTTGCAGTGTTTACTGTCAATGTCAACAAGCAGGTCATTAAGAACATCAAAGAAACTATCTAGGCTACCAGATGGAGGTCTGTATAGACCTATAATAATTAAGTTCTCTTTCCCCCACTTATAATTAATTGCTGCTAGTTCTATTACACCCTCAATGCTGAAAGCACTTACATCTATTACACTGTAATTACTACCACTGGCTGCAAAGATAGCTACCCCACCACCACGTTTCTCTTTTCTACTGAAGTCAGAGCAAAAGTTCATGCTGTGTACCAGTGTTCACTTATAACTAAAACATCAGGGTTATCAATTGCTGCAATGGTATCCAACTCATTGTGCTTATTGCCAAGACTTTGAAAGTTCTGTTGAATTAATTTGAAAGTGAATTTGGATTGTTGAACGCTTGATGGACGTGTCACCCTACCAGAACCACTTATACATTTATCCCTAAAAAAGAAATATCGGTTGACAGAGTGGTTTGGTATTTTTTACTATCCATTTATTCAAGTTGGTCTGTTTCCATGTACTGGGAGCCTGGGAAGAATCAGCTTTACCTGGTGTTTTCAGCAGCCATTTGTCCAATGTCGTCTGTCTATACCCATTCCTGCAGTGTTCTTGTGTTGTGGAGCACTCATTCTTCGAATGTGTGTGTTTTGAGCATACGTTGTTCCTGGCATTTACGACGAATTCACAAATAATGGACGCTAAGTCGCTTTTTCCGCGCCGATTGAGGTGAAGGCCGTGATTGGTGTAAAGATCTCTACTAAAATGTTGCTCGTCAACCATTTGTACATTTGCGTAACGGTTGCAAATTTCTGCATATTGACTGTTTGTGTATGCTACTGCCTTGTTTACACACGAGAATTGAGGCAAGTCATACCTGTGTGCAATATCGAGAACAATGACGTTTGAGTCATTTGGATGGTTTAGGGCAGATTTTAGGGCATTAACAGCATGCAAGCCATCGTTGTGTGCGACGTCATTTGCCCCACCACATATTACAATGAAGTCTTCCTTCATTGTCTTTCGAGAGATATTGTTTACAGTTGAAAGTACTTGGTCAAGACGAGCGCCGGGTTTAATAAAACCTGAAGCATTTACTTCACTGTTTACGCTTTTTATTTCGTGTGCAAGACCTCTAAGATGACTATCACCCATTAAACATCGTTTATTCTTCTTGCTGCATTTGTGGTGTTAGTTAAATTAACTGTCGTCTTGAATGTTGAATTTACCTTGCTTCTGTTTATGAGTGACGGTTTTTGGCTGGCGAGGTTCCACATTTTGCTTAATAACTGGCTTTTCTTTCAGATGGGGCACGATTTGATCTTTTGTAGATAGGCCTACCGTTTTTTGGAGCACGGCAGGAGAATTTATTACTAAAGACGACGAAATGATTGCGCTATGGTTAGCGTTACCGGTACACCCAGAATGTGTTGGAAAACTTGAAATGGCGACGGAATCTTCGGTCACTGTGTACACTTTATTTCTGTCGAATTCACTTACGCCTTGCTCGGCGGTTTTTAGTTTTCTATGATCATTTTCAAGACATTTGAGTCTATCAGCTAACACTTTGTTTTCTGCCAAGGATCTGCGCACAATTTCTTGCAACGAATTAATAGTTTCAACTAGTTTTGCTTTGTCAGGATGGACTTCACATGTTAACACTTACATTTTGATCCGGATGATTTTTCACTGCGAGTTTTTTGCGTGGCACTAGACTTGAAACTTTGCGAAGCACTTTTGTTGATCATCTTCTTCTTGCTATTGATGCCGGATAACATTTGAAAATTCGAAATAACTGGAGGCACAGACTCACTAAACTCCTCAGTCGCCGCCATCAGCGTTTCGGCTGAGTATCCGATTTTCCGTGTGCGCATCCGCGGCCGTCCCGCCAGTGCTCGCCCTGCTTCAGAGCTCCGCTGCTGCCGACTCGTCATTTTGTCTCAACCGAACGCCGCGCTCGTCCTCAGCTATGCGGGAGCTAAAAGGCCATCGGGTTTCCCCAGTGCAGGCGGCATAGCGCTCCGCTGTATCTCGTACACACCGACAACGTTGAGGGCCTTTACTGCGTCCTTAGGCAGAACCTGTACTCGTGGAACCTGTACCGAAGAGAACTGTCAGAGGATATTGAATGTTTACATTGAACGTTCACATTTGCTTCACATCGCTCGACGCACTGTTGCTACGAAAATCGCCTCGTAACCCGCATTTGCTTGCACAAGCGTTCACATTGTCGGTGCGTATGCTCGAGCATGCGACATAGGTATGGTTGCACAAATTTACATATCTTAAAATCGATGAAGCCTCGAGGTCGTTTTCGCTTGTCAGGCTTGCTGTTATGGGTGTGACCGCGTTAATACACGTGGTGATTATGACATATGAGCCACTTTTTCTGGGTGATTCGGCCAGTTTTAGTTCGGAAAAATTCGTCGTTGCCAACGGTCACTTCTCATTTAACGCACAATTCTTTAAAAATAATAATATAGCTACAATCAGGAATATTGTATTACATAATAAGAAATCTCCATCGAGAGTTTCATACATCATGAACGAAAAGGATGGGAAGGGTGTGTAGTGTGGATTCTGCTCCTACCCTGCACTGAGCACATTGGTTGGTGAAAGATGCCGTTTTCGAGTGTTTGATGTAGATTCTCGTCCTGGACTTTGTCTCGGTATCGAGTGAATGCTGGGCTTACGGTAACAGCAATAGATATCGTGTCGTCACCAGTGCGGGTGTGAACATTATCGCAGACTCTAGTGCTCTCTCTGTCTATGTTGCCTACAATGAACGTGACACGTGATGATATTGTAACAGCGAATGTGTATACTCGACACTCTTCGCCAGGGAAGGCTAATTAGATCTGTAGAGGAGCGGTTCCGGCATTGTGAGAGGAGTTGAGATGCCTTCACTGTTTGAATGAGGAACTCTTCGTGTTGCAGGACCGCGCGCGTAACGCGTCGGAGCGGCTGTCGGCGACGACGACACTGACTGTGACGGTGCAGGATGACGACGACCAGGAGCCGTCCTTCATCTACCAGGGCTGCACGCCGCTCAACGGCGTCTGCATCAACCCCGAGTACTCCGCCTCGGTGAGTCTGCGAAGCTGAGGCACGCTCAGGACCAACGAATGACAATTTTGTGATAACCCATTAAGGCGTAACATGTCACTGATAATACACTTCATTAATAACTGATTTTCGCATACAATTAGACATAAACGCGAGAGGTATATGTATTTTGTTTTAACCTTTTTGTGGTACTCGAGAAGTTCTTCTGATCAATTTTTTAAAAATTTGTTGTTGTTTTATAATCGTGTTTTCTGGCTTGTTTGATGCTCTTTTGTGCCAACCTCTCCATCTCTGAGTACCACTTGCATCATACGTCCTCAATTATTTATTGGTATATTTCACTCTCTGTCTTCCCATATAATTATTATGCTCTAGTACTGTGGAAGTTACGTCCTCTCGCTTTAACACACATCCTGCCATCCTGTCTCTTCTCCTCGTCAGCGTTTTCTATATGTTCCTTCCTTCGTCGATTCTACGGAGAACCTCCTCGTGCCTTATCTTATCAGTTTTCCTAATTTTCTACGTCCTTATTTACAACCGTGTCCCAAACGCATTTATTGTCTTATTTTCCTGTCTTCCCTTAGTCCGTGAATCACTACCGTACAATGCTGTGCTTCGTACATTTATTCTCAGAAATGTCTTCCTCAAATTAAAGCTGATGTTTGATATTAATATACTTCTTTGACCAGGAATACCCTCTTTGCCTGTGCTAGTCTGCTTTTTATCTCATCCTTGTTCTGTCAGTTATTTGTTGTTTTGCTTCCAGGTTAGCAGGCTTCCTAAATGGACACAATTTTAATGTCAAGTTTATCACTACTCTTATTTCTGCAACTCCTCATACATGTGACTTTATTTGGTTTACTTTTGATTTAAGGTGTGTGCTCATTAGATTGTTCATTCCCTTCAACAGATCTTCATCTTCATTGAGGTTAACAATGGCATCAACAAAGTTTGTCGTTGATATCTTTCCGCCCTGAATTTTAATCCTGCTCTTGAATATATTTTTTTAATTTTGGTCATTGCTTCTTTGATGTATAGATTGGACAATAGGAACGAAAGAGTTATATCTGTGCCTTAGACCCTTTTTGGTGTGAGCACTTCATTTTTGGTTCTCCATTCTTATTGTTCCCTTTTCGTTCTTTTACATATTGTATACCAGCCATTTACCCACAGCACTCTCTCTCTCTCTCTCTCTCTCTCTCTCTCTCTCTCTCTCTCTCTCTCTCTCTTGATCTCCTATCTCCTCGGTCTTCCTCATTGTTTCCATCTCCTCCTTCCCCACTTCTCTGTCCATCCCCCCTCCCCCTCTTACCTCTCTTTGTCCATCCCCTGCTCTCCCCCCTCTCTCTTTCCATCTCTCCTCCCCCTTCTTCTGCCATCTCCACTTCCGTCTGTCTCTGTCTCTCTCCTGCTCCCCCTCTATCTGTCCATCACCTCTTCCTCTCCCATGTCTCCCCAACTCCTCCTCCTCCCCTCCTTCTGTCTCTCTCTTTCTCCTCACCCATCTATCTGTCTATCTACTCCTCACCACTCTCACTTTTCATCTCCTCCTGCCCATGTGCCTTTTCATCTCCTCCTATCTTTGTCCATTCCCTCCTTGCCATCTCTGCTCAGCCCTGCCCATCTGTACATTTACCCCTGGAACATTGTTGTTGCACCTTGTTCATCAGATTGATTTATATCAGTTAGTATGGCACAGATGTGTTATACCTATGACTGTTGGGTAACATATGGTGCTGTCTGATACCAGAGGACAAAAAACTATTTTAACCCAAAGATAAGGTTCACAGAGTGTTTGGAAATTCCTGTTACAAACGTCTAGGACTTGTAGAGGGGAGTGAGTACATAATATTTTGAATAGGAACCCATGTTCAGACATGTACCTTTCCATTCTATGATGATTTCATTTCAGATGTGTAGTGTGCCACATCTGCTCAGAGGAAAAAGAAAGATCTTGAGTTGCTTGTCCTGGTATGCAAAAGGGTAGACAGGATGACATGTACTACATTAGATGCTCAGCTGATGCCATTTAATGTCATATGCAAAGTTTGATTTATGATACTCCCATAGAGATGGAGGAAGATCTGCTGGTGCGAGTTCTGGCCACTTCAATAGAAATTGAAGAGACACCGGGTGGGATGGTGAGCACATGCCAGAACATGCTTCATAGGTACAATGTTTGTAGCAACATCGGTGGTCACCACATCGAGCCACTGTTGTAATGCATCGGTACTGTTCTGCATGTACAGTATGCTGGGTTCTTTTTTGTTTTGGAATAATATAAACACGTAATATTTAAGTGGTAATACAAACAAATTTGCTTGAGTGACAAATGGATGTTTCATTATGTTTCCATTTGAATTGTTAGCTTATAATGGTACTGTGTCAACCCTAATCCAGGTCCTGAAGCTGTAGTCAATTCTTGGGTAATTGAAGCCATCATAGAACAGAAACAGTATGTTTCTGGACATGGGAACTTATTCAAAATTTTATTTAGTCATTCCTGGGTGGGTTCCTGTAGTCATGTCCTAGTTCATGAACCACGGGTAACGTATGAGTGGCCAAGTAAGTGGTCCCGACAGTCGGGATACCAGTTACTTTGGAATAAGGCTGGGCATCTCGGACATATTCTGAGTCGTGGTCACCTTTGTGCTCATACGGCAAAGACTACCAAATCCACCGGTTAGTCCCTCAGCCGTTAGGGGTAAAACCCAATGGGACTCGGGGCAAGTAAGGCTAGCAACCTGCTTCCCTGGTACTTTAAATATGATGCTGGCAACAATCAGAGCAAAAGGCCTCGGACCTTTGGAGGTGACGGAGTCCCACCTCTAACTGACAAACCAGGGACTCCTAAGATACGACTTGGCAAACAAATGGTAATGAGATGGGGAGCTATTAATATCAATGGGGGCTACTCTTGGAAGAAGGTAGAGCTGGCAGAGGCTGCAAGTAAGATGGGGCTGGACGTTTTAGCTGTTAGTGACATTCGGGTAAGGGGTGAGAAAGAAGAAGAAGTGGGAGAATACAAGGTCTACTTGTCAGGAGTCAAAGCAGGAATAGCACAATGGGGTGTAGGGCTTTACATCAGGAAAGAAATGGAACCCAGCGTAGTTGCAATAAGGTATGTAAACGAACGACTGATGTGGATAGATTTGACAGTGTCTAGCAAGAAAATTAGGATTGTGTCAGTATATTCGCATTGTGAAGGGACTGATCAAGATAAGATGGATAGTTTTTATGAGGCACTCAGTGATATAGTTGTTAGAGTAAAGGACAAGGACAGTGTTCTGCTCATGGGTGATTTTAACGCCAGGATTGGAAATCGAACAGAAGGGTACGAAAAGGTTATGGGTAAATTTGGAGAGGATATGGAGGCCAACAGGAACGGGCAGCAACTCTTGGATTTCTGTGCCAGTATGGGCTTAGTAATCACAAACTCCTTTTTTAAACATAAGAACATTCACCGGTATACTTGGGAAAGCAGGGGAACCAGACCTGTCATTGACTATATAATAACAGATCAGGAATTCAGGAAGGCTGTGAGGGACACACGTGTATTCAGGGGATTCTTTGATGACACTGATCATTATTTAATCTGCAGTGAAATTGGGATTGCGAGGCCGAAAGTGCAGGAGGTCAGGTCCATATGTAGGAGAATAAGAGTGGAGAAACTTCAGGATAAGGAAATCAGGCACAAGTACATAACAGCGATCTCAGAAAGGTACCAGTTAGTTGAATGTAGTCAATTACAGTCATTGGAAAAGGAATGGACAGGGTACAGGGACACAGTACTAGAAGTGGCTAAAGAATGTCTTGGAACAGTAGTGTGTAAAAGTAGGAGGAAGCAAACAGCTTGGTGGAATGACACAGTCAAGGCAGCCTGTAAAAGGAAAAAGAAGGCGTATAAAAAATGGCTACATACTAGAACTCAGGTAGACAGAGAAAGTTATGTTGAAGAAAGAAACAAAGCCAAACAGATAATTGCAGCATCCAAGAAGAAATCGTGGGAAGACTTTGGAAACAGGTTGGAGACATTGGGTCAAGCTGCTGGAAAACCATTCTGGAGTGTAATTAGCAGTCTTCGAAAGGGAGGTAAGAAGGAAATGACAAGTATTTTGGACAGGTCAGGAAAACTGCTGGTGAATCCTGTGGATGCCTTGGGCAGATGGAGGGAATATTTTGAAGAGTTGCTCAATGTAGGTGAAAATACGATCAGTAATGTTTCAGATTTCGAGGTAGAATGGGATAGGAATGATGATGGAAATAGGATCACGTTTGAGGAAGTGGAGAAAATGGTCAATAGATTGCAGTGCAATAAAGCAGCTGGGCTGGATGAAATTAAGTCGGAACTCATCAAGTACAGTGGAATGTCAGGTCTTAAATGGCTACACAGGATAATTGAAATGGCCTGGGAGTCGGGACAGGTTCCATCAGACTGGACAAAAGCAGTAATCACACCAATCTTTAAACATGGAAACAGAAAAGATTGTAACAACTACAGAGGTATCTCTTTAATCAGCGTTGTGGGTAAAATCTTCTCAGGTATTGTTGAAAGGAAAGTGCGAGTATTAGTTGAGGAGCAATTGGATGAAAATCAGTGTGGGTTTAGGCCTCTTAGAGGTTGTCAGGACCAGATCTTTAGCTTACGACAAATAATGGAGAAGTGTTATGAGTGGAACAGGGAATTGTATCTATGCTTTATAGATCTAGAAAAGGCATATGACCGGGTTCCTAGGAGGAAGTTATTGTCTGTTCTACGAGATTATGGAATAGGAGGCAAACTTTTGCAAGCAATTAAAGGTCTTTACATGGATAGTCAGGCAGCAGTTAGAGTTGACGGTAAACTGAGTTCATGGTTCAGAGTAGTTTCAGGGGTAAGACAAGGCTGCAACCTGTCTCCACTGTTGTTCATATTATTTATGGATCATATGTTGAAAACAATAGACTGGCTGGGTGAGATTAAGATATGTGAACACAAAATAAGCAGTCTTGCATATGCGGATGACTTAGTTGTGATGGCAGATTCAATTGAAAGTTTGCAGAGTAATATTTCAGAGCTAGATCAGAAATGTAAGGAGTATGGTATGAAGATTAGCATCTCCAAAACGAAAGTAATGTCAGTGGGAAAGAAATATAAACGGATTGAGTGCCAAATAGGAGGAACAAAGTTAGAACAGGTGGACGGTTTCAAGTACTTAGGATGCATATTCTCACAGGATGGCAACATAGTGAAAGAACTGGAAGCGAGGTGTAGCAAGGCTAATGCAGTGAGCGCTCAGCTACGATCTACTCTCTTCTGCAAGAAGGAAGTCAGTATCAAGACTAAGCTATCTGTGCACCGTTCAATCTTTCGACCAACTTTGTTGTATGGGATTGAAAGCTGGGTGGATTCAGGTTACCTTATCAATAAGGTTGAGGTTACGGATATGAAAGTAGCTAGGATGATTGCAGGTACTAGTAGATGGGAACAATGGCAGGAGGGTGTCCACAATGAGGAAATCAAAGAAAAACTGGGAATGAACTCTATAGATGTAGCAGTCAGGGCGAACAGGCTTAGATGGTGGGGTCATGTTACACGCATGGGAGAAGCAAGGTTACCCAAGAGACTCATGGGTTCAGCAGCAGAGGGTAGGAGGAGTCGGGGCAGACCAAGGAGAATGTGCCTGGATTCGGTTAAGAATGATTTTGATGTAATAGGTTTAACATCAGAAGAGGCACAAATGTTAGCACTGAATAGGGGATCATGGAGGAATTTTATAAGGGGGGCTATGTTCCAGACTGAATGCTGAAAGGCATAATCAGTCTTAAATGATGATGATGATGATGATGATGATGATCCTCTCTACAAGTCCTAGAAGCTTATCATGGAAATTTCTGAAACCCTTGTGTATTGTTGTTCATCTGTGTAATCAAACTATCCCCATGTCAGTGTTGTGCTAAACAAGGCTAGGGCTTCTACCTCCCTCTTAATGTGCCTATGCAGGGCCACAGGTTACCCCAGAATCTACATCCACATTCATACCTGCATCTAGATACGTACTCTTCAAGCCACTGTATGAGATATGGCAGAGGGTACCACGTACCACTGCTAGTCCTTTCCAGCTCTGCTCACAAATGGAGGAAGAAAATAAGATTGTCTGTATGCCTCTGTACAGGCCCAATTTTTTTTTTACTTTGTCTTCATGGTCCTCATGCGAAATGTGTGTTGGTAGCAATAAATCATTCTGAAGTTAGCTGCAAATACCTGTTCTCTAAATTTTCTCAGTAGTGTTTTGTGAAAAGAACATCTTCCCACCAGGGATTCCCATTTGCATTCACAAACCATCTCGTACCACTCAGGTGTTGACTGAATAGACTAGTAACAAATCTAGCATCACGCTTCTGAATTGCTTTGATTTCTACCTGTAAATCGAACTGGTGAGGATCCCAAACACTTGAACAAGACTCAGAAATGGGTTGCACAAGTTTCCTATTAGTTCAGTGAATGAGTGCTCAAATGAGGGGTATAGAGAGCATGGAATGTATGAGATTTCTGACTTTATGACTTTATTACGAATAGTTACAATTTAAAAATACTTAGTCCTTTCCCACGGGATGAGAGCCGAAGGTGGGAGAGGGTTGGAAAAGTACACTCAGTTTCGAAGTTCCTCTATAAGTAAGTATGTTTAGAGCTTAGAAGTTCTATAACTTTTGACTGGTTGAAGATGAAGTGGCAAAAGTCTGTATCAAGTTAAAGGAAATGAAATGCTCTACAACTTCATTTCAGACAATTTTTCTGAGAAATGTTCACGGGAGGCACTAGAAACAAATGTTCGACAAAAAGAGTGAGGTAAAATGATATTTTAAAAGTCATTGATTTTAAATAAAACGTATCTTGAAAAGTGTTGGAAATTTGACAAATACGTATACAGAAATTTTATAGGAAATTTAATTAGTTACCATTTTTGTTTGGAACTTTTTTTTTCTACAGTGCACCATTTCGGAGTTATAAGGCAAAAAAATTAAAAATGGGACCTTTGCTCCCCCCTTCCATCTTTGGTTCACCTTCAAGGGGTGCAGACTTTGAGGACGTTTACCTCCTAATTATTTCAAATAAAGTCGTAGAGTCAGAAATTCCGTTATATTCCATGCACTGTACAATACATCCATTGACTAGACTGTGTATGTGAACTCCTTGTAGAAGAGCTAGACTTTCCCAAAGCCCTCCCAATAAACACAGTCTTACGTATAAAGTCTGTGCCATATCAATTAATGTAAGTCCATCTGATGATGAAAATGTAATACTTCAAAAAACATTGTCCAATCTACATTGTAATAAATGTGACTGATTTCAGCAATTTGTAATTTCAAGTGATATTCATAATGGTCACAATTGAGCTTAATCCAAAACAATTGCCTTTAAGGACTACTGTAATTCTTCAAAAATCAGGTTTTCATTTAGTATATGAACATTTTTGTATTCCTTGTTTAATAATAATCAAGGTATTTTTTGCTTTATTCTTGGGGTATTTACTTTGTTGTTCCTTATTTTTGTATCTCATTTTTTTTACTAATGGACTGAAGGATTTTATGCTCATGAAAATGGTGTTAATGGACCTCAAACTTTAAACAGCAGCATGTTCTCCACATTAAGTAGAACTCTTTCTTCTGAACACAAGGTTACAGAGGGCTTATCGAAGAGAGGAACTCACTATGGTACTCACAATTGTTTTAAATGAAAAGTGTCAAACTGAAGTAGTTACTTTAAACTGAATGTAAATTTTCATTTTAGTTTTGGTACAGCTATTACGGAGCAACCAAGAAATTAAGTTAGTACCTGTATTATTCAGAATGTAGTAGATATACATAATGTGCCAACTTGGTATTAATATTTATCAGAAGTTTTGTTTAAACTGTGCTATTTCATCTGTGAAAGAATTCATTATTATTAATTTTAGTAATAATATAAAATTAATTTTTAAACTTCTTATGTCTTCATTACCCTCATTCATACTTATGAAATTCATTCTTTCTCTCTCTTTTATTTGACAGTTCATTTACATTTATTTGCACTGTTAGAGATGTTTTATGTCTCAAAAAAGCTATCTGTGTCCCTTGTTGGTATCCCAGAAACTTTTGTTCTTTTCTAGGTTTCAAGTGGAATCTTGGCTGGCATTCTCAACATATCCCCAGAAAAGATTCAAGCTGTTGACATGGATTCCATAAATTCTCCTATTCATTATAGTTTTCTGAGTGGAATGCCATCGTCTTACAAGGATTATTTTGAAATAAACCCTCAGACAGGAGCTGTAAGGCAGATACAGCCTGTTGATACATCTGTTGCTAAAAAATTTGAGATAATTATAAAGGTAAGGTATAATTTAGAAAATTACAATTACAATAAAAGATATATACTTCCCAGTAAGGTATTGAAAGTGTTATTTCCTTGTTCCATTAGGCAGAAGAAGAATCTGAACAACGCAGATTTGCAACTGCAAAACTGTTCATCACAGTCAAGCCAGTGGACAGCAACCCACCAAAAATCCAGGTCTCTGCAGCTGATGGATTTGTGGATGAAAATGCACCCATTGGAACTAAAGTTATTGATGCCAGTGGGAACCCAATTAAACTTACAGTAACTGATGCTGATCTTGTACGTACTTTTGTCACAGAATTTGTAGCAATATGGTAAGGAAAGTTCTGGTAAATATAAATAGTTTCCAGAATGAGATTTCACTCTGCAGTGGAGTGTGCGCTGATATGAAACTTCCTGGCAGATTAAAACTGTGTGCCGGACCAAGACTAGAACAAAGGCCCAAGGCAAAGGTCCCAAGTTCAAGTATCGGTCCAGCACACAGTTTTAATCTGCCAGGAAGTTTCAAAATGTAAATACTTAGTGGTAATGGAGACCACTCACTGAATAGTAGAAGTATTGAGTCGTTGACAAGCACTTGAAAAAGAAAATGAAAACTTCTTGGATTTTGGATAAATCCATTAACGAGCATGCACAACCGAGCACATAGCACATATGCCCCCCTCCGATCCTCCACACACGCACACACACACACACACACACACACACACACACACACACACACACACACACACACAAACTACCTGCACAGCTACATTGTGCTGTCTGACTGTATGTTCAGCCAGCTCAATGTAGCTGGACACAGGTGTGTGTGTGTGTGTGTGTGTGTGTGTGTGTGTGTGTGTGTGTGTGTGTGTGTGTGTGTGCATGTGGGTGGGTGGGTGGGTGCGTGGGTGGGTGGTCGGGCACGCTCGCTTGTGTATGTGTACTCGAGCTCATTATTTCCTCCAAAACCTGGCAAGCCTTTTTCTATTTCTTTTTCTTTTTTTCCCTTTTTGTGCATCTGTTGACGACTCAATGCTCCTGCTGTTTGGTGAGTGGTCTCTTTTACTCTGAAAGTATAAACTTTGAAAATGCTGTAATACAATGCTCACAAAACTGAAAGGACAGAAGTGTTAATGCTTTATGTGAAAGTGGTTTTTCTCCTAGTTGCTGTGGAATCTTGGGAGTTAATTTTGAAATGCTTAAGTTTATATGTACATATGCTACCCATTTTCAAGATTCATGATTGTTGCAGGGCCCTGATGATCCAAAACCAACATATGCATTCGAACTGACAACAAACTTCTTTAAAGTTGACAACAGTGGCATACTGGTAGTCAATGAAGAAACACTTGACAGGGATCCACCGAGCCCAGGGAAGTTCAGATTTCAGGTATGTGAATGAACCTGTAAAGCTGTTCTCATGCACTGACTGACGGGCACAGAGATCTGAGGAAGCAACCTTCGACCAGCACATCAGCTGCAGCACAGTGAGGAATAGTGTGGATAAGTAGGTCTTGCCTCCCTTGTGCATTGCATGTATGCTCAATGCAATGCAGTGAGCATATGTCCTCTCTGTGGATAGTGTAATATTTTTGCCAAGGAGTTGTAGATAGTGCCTACAACAACCCAGGAACTATTTACTCAGCTAGAACACAGCAGACTATACTCAGAAATGATATTTAATAATGACTAGTACAGTGGTAATGTGCACTGAATTGATTTGTTGCTAAGGTAGATATTGAACCCCCCACCCACTTATTAGTTAATCAGTTTCTGTAGCTGGATGGTCGTGTGATGGCTGCCATGCAAAGTATTCGGGTTGAGTTCCTGGTACTGCCAAGGATTTTTCCTTGGTGGGTGGAGCGGTGCAGGGCGCACTCAGCTGTAGATGATGTTAACTGATGCGCCAGTTAATTCAGAAGTAGCACCTCCAAGGTTCAAAAAGTATGCAAAACAGCCTGGACAGTGGTTTGAAGGCAAACAGTTAACCTATAAATCTAAACTCAAATATATTCTTCAATAGCACGCTTATTGCAAACAGTGTCATTTTGATCCCACCAAACAGGATTATTTCTTTCAATAAGTTTGCCCAAAATTGCAAGTTATCGTTATCGTGGTTGTAAGTATTCCGTATACACCATAAAGATCTCTCCCTCAGGAAATTTCTCCAAATATAAATTATTATTAAATTGTCTTCCCTGTTTACAACCCTCCACAAGTGACCAGTAAACCATTAGTAGCAATAGGCAGCAATATATCTCCTTAATTGTTCCAAGAACTCAATAGAATCATCATAATCCTGCATCAATGAACTGTTCATATAAATATTAATTAATCTCCACAAAGCAACATATCTTCAATCTCATCATCATTAACAACATCATCACTCTCAGCTTCATTGTTCACTGACAAAATTTCTTGTGCTCTAGTGCATCATCAGTCTCAGGCATTAGCACTTCAGTACTAACTGAATCATTCCATTCCAGTGACATCTTGCAATAACTCATCACTACACTGAATATCACAGTTACCATCTTCACTTTATCATTCCTTTGAGTACTATTTGCAGCCCAACCATAAAATTTTGTTCAGTGACGTCCTCTTACTCAGTGCTTATCATAGATTGAGTGTTATTCCTTCTCACATCGGCACTTATCAAAGCACATGCGCTGACAATTTTCTCTTGTATATCATGCAAATAGTGAATATTCACTGAATACGGCATATCCATGTAACATGTCATTGACATATAAACATCATTCGACGGTTTCACAATACAACACTACTACGAATGGTAAGATTGGTATCGTCGAATCAAGTGAATGTGAATGATGTGTTCCTTTGAAGAACAAGTTGACATGCTTCTCATTTACGGAGAATGCCATGAAATTCAGTGAGAGCTAGAGACTTATTGCAGCACTGCATTGATACCAATGGTCTCACTTTGAACACCTTCTGTAAATGGACATTCACTCCACCATTGTGACCTTCGTTGACCTTCAGAGACCTTACTGTAACATATCATTGGATTTGTCTTGATAGCTGCTATGAGAAAATAAGTACCAAACTATAGCATCCCATGTATAAAAACAAAGTTCCTGGAATCCTGTACTGCAGCAGTCAACTGTTGCATATGACATGGGAAGAACCGTAGTGGTAATCTTACTTCCAGAAATGGAGGGTGGATCTTTGATAACACCAGCCACTTGTGCTAGCCAAGTGTCAGAAAAATCATTAAACAAATGCCCACCCAAGACTTTGAGATGAAAAACAACAGGCAATAAGTTACCATAATTCTCTGCCCTATGGTTGCCTAAAAGTTCTTGCAGACACTTATGAAAGGCAACCATGCCACTCTTTCAAGATCACTCGACAAATCAAGAATGTCTTCATCAAACATTGATTCCCTAATGTTGAAACCTACAAATGTTCCTATCTTTATTTTTCCTTCTCTGATTGTTAGAAACTTCTTTGCAAGCACAGAATCCTTGTGAAGTTCTCTCCAGGGCTTTCACTAAATTTTTGACAAGATGTAGTTTAATATGAAGAGGAGGTAGTTACACATTTTTGGGGTCAATAAGAATGTTCATTATGATCTTATGCATGGATAGCAATTCATTCTGAGTAGGCCATTTCTCCCATAATAGTGTTTTTTTTTCTGTCTCTGCTGTCACTCTTGCATAGAAGGTAGCAGTGCTTCATATATACAAGCAACACGTGAGGGAGTGCTGCAATTACTTTGAAACCTCCAAATGTATACCATATGTATTTCTCATACTGGATAAGTATATCTCCTTCAGATTAGCTCTACAAGCAATCAGAACAGAAGAAAATTTGTGCTCATTATGAGAAACTCTGCTTTCAATCTAACTTTGCTGGAATCTGCAAAAGAAATACCACCTTATGTACACCAAAGTCGTGGGTGAGTGCCTCCACTATGGTCACAGTATGTTAACAAAAAAAAAGTGTCATCTTCCTTGGAGAAATACTGAGTAAAAACAGCGTGGTGGTCATGATAAACATTGCAGAAGAGAAAATTCTAGCCTTTTAATCATGACATCCTATTGATTTGACAAATTTAAATGATGAATTATGTCATTAGGGCCCCTTGAGACAGAAAGTGTGGTTCATTTGATTCACAGTGGCCTCGGAATGTTGGATCGGCCTGCATAACTCCTTTGCTGTGTTCTGTGAGTTCATCATTATATTTGTCACCACTCACTGTCACATTCTCAGGAGGTAATGATATTGAAAATTCTCCACTGTGACGAACAGCCCTAAGAACAAATGGTTAGTTAGAACGTTGCTCAGTTTTCCTTGTTCTTAACATCATACAATCTATCTTTGCCAAAGTAAAATAACAGCTGGTTGTGGTCCATTGGCTCTTCAAAATCTGCCAACTGGAATGGACATGTGTTACACTGTTTTTAATTACCCCGTTAGGAGTGCAGCCAATGACAAACAGCATACATAGGGCATGAGAAAAGGGGGGGGGGGGGGGGAGGACAACTCTTGTCCTGGTTGCCAAGCTTACTCTACAAGAGTATTAAGTTTCCATTTTGACACTCCACAAATACAACAAAAAATTGTGATATTTATGCGGATTAATGTTAGTATGTTTTCTTCTGATTTAGTACAAACCATAAACTTTCACACATTTGGAACAACAAAATCATGTAAGACAGTTGTCACAATGCTGAAATGCAGTTTGATTAAGTGTGTTTGATGATGAGTCATTCACAATGCTGCCAAACCACCTTTATTTCCTGGAGTTAAATTTCTGAATTTTTCATTTGTTCAAACATCATGTTCTGCCAACTCCATCATGGAATGGGTCAAATTAGATATTAACAGACAGAACTGACCACTGGTGGCTACTTTTGTAAACTGTGCTACCAACAAATTATGACAAGTGATGATGTACAAAAACCGATAAGTAATTCCCATCACTTCCAGATTACTTCAGGTGTGTGTTTTAGGAGAAGCATAGCTGTGTTGATAGAAGTGATTCCTTCTCTTGCCATACTACTCAGCTCCTGTTACTATCTAATATTTCAAATGAAGCATTTTAACTTCATTGAGACCCATATTAGCTGTCTACACACTGGAAACATCAGGATATGTCTGATAGAAGTATTAAAATAAGGCAGCATTTATGTTCCTAAGGCCCAGTATACAGATAAATTTTAGAAGGAGTTGCTAATGAGCTGTTCCTGTACATCATTTTTTATATATGCGTAGTTCAATTTCTTGATTGATGTTCACTGGAAACATTTGCAGACTTTTGCCCCTGAATATAAACTCCACTCTGAGCCCTAGAGGAGGATGTGTTGTCTATATGGAAATTATTTATACTTCTAGTATTATGGCTGTGAATAGTTGAGTTCATCCTAAAACCACTCTTCTCATTAACCACAAATACCATCAGGGAGTACATATAGTGGCATGTGAGTGTAAGGATACTTAGGTGCCTGCAGAAGCTTCAGCAAATTGTTCAAAAACTTTTTTCACCTTAGTACAAATGTTCCAGATAACTGTGCCGTAGGACAGAACTGAGTGAATGTATGCTGGATTTGCAAATGGGGAAAGTGTGGAAGTCACCTAGAATCCCAGATCAGCAGAGATTTATCAGGCAGGACAGTCTTTCCTTCTCAAGCCATCCAGTAAAGGGTTCTGGGAATCTTTTCCAAACTCTCCCCATTTTTTAAACCTCATCAGTCTGTTTCCTTCAGCCTCTTCCTTTCCCTTCAACCCTTCTGATAGAAGGAGGAGGCAGTGCCTCTGAAAGCTTGCAAATTTCTGTTCCTGATGTCACTCAGTGAGTAGATATGTTACCCATCCTATAACATTTTGAGTTTTTGGAAGATTAATTGTTAAGGTGATGGCTGTGCATTCTGTTGTTAAGATATGATTCCATCAATGCAAGGCGAAGACATTTAATGCATTACCATTTTAGTTTCCATAGCAGAATTTTTTATCTATGCCACCGAAGGCCTTGGCAAGATCACATGAAATGCCTTCAGGGTGATTTTTATTGTTTAATTCCACTAGAGGAGAGTTTGTGAGATCATATACAGTTTACACAGTAGAGATGCCTTTACGGAAGCTAAACTGAGCTATAGTTAAAAAGTCATAAAGTTATTCTGTAATTCTTTTGTGTCTTTATTCTCAGAAAGTCGGTTCAGTATTGTGTTCTTAGGTACTTTCTCAAAAATTTGTGTGAACACAGGAAGGAGTAAGATTACTCCGTAATTAGAGGTCAGTTTCTTATTTCCACTTTTGTATGTTGATGTTCCTTCTGCATACTTCAGTCGTTCTTGACTCGTCAACTGATTCAAAAAGTAACTCGCAGGTGGTGCTCCCAAGTCAGCAGGAGATTTTAGTACTATGGCTGAGATAGCATCATAGCCAGAAGAGTACTAACATCTGATAGTGGAATTTGCATTACCTGTCAAAGTCAATATATTATATCTGCTTTTGATGGACAATATTTTGTTCTTGTGTTTTCAGCTACTGTTAGGAACAATTCACTGAATTATGTAGCCAATGATTTTATTTTCACATTCTCTGTTGCTGCTAGTGCCCTCAGAAAGATCGATATGATTTGCATTACTGAGTTCATTCTTTTTGTGCCTAATAATGGTACAAATTGTCCTTGCCTTGCTCTTGGAATTTTCATTTTCTGCATAGCACTTGGTTTCTGCCTTTTTGAGGACTACATTGCTCGTAGTGCATTTTAAAGGTGTGATTAGAGCTAATCTTTTCCATTAAATAACATTCTCTCTTTGTAGCACAAGATATTTTGATCTCAGATGTTAGCCACCCTCTGTCTCAACTTCCACTGTAAATGTCCCTGGATCATTGTAAAGGAGAACTGGATTCATAAAGTTGTTATAATATTTGTAGGAAATAGTTAAATTACTCATCTACTGTATGTTCTTGCTTAACTTCTTCACATTTTTTCATCCTGTAAATTCTCACAGAAACTAGTGAAGCTGACATATTTTGTTTTTCCCTTCATAGCTAAACCAATTATTTCATTAAAGACAGATAGAGTTAGGAAACAATCAACAGTTGTTGTGCTATGCCCTCCTATTCTTATTGGGAATGTTACTGTGGGAATCAAACTGAAGCTGGTCAGCAGTAACTCTAGATGCCCTCAATCAGAACTTTCAGAGTCGAAACATATATTGGAATCTCCGCATGCAGCATTTTCCCACTTAGTGGGAATGAGTCATATTAGTACTCCCTTCTACTTGATTAATGAAGTTTAGAACTTTTCCTGTTGGTGGCATATAGACTGTCAGAAGTGCTACCTTGTATATTTCAAAGTCTTTTAGTGAAGTATGACACGAAGCAGATGGTCTCTGCAGTATATACTAACGTCTTTGGCCTTGGACTTTAGTCCACTTTTTGTGTGTATTGTTACTCTCATTTTCCTTTACTTTATGCCTACAGTAATGCATAGCACATCTGTAGAAGTACCTTGTGTTAAAAAAAAGAAGCTCTGTTTTCGCATTGTACAAGCTTTTTATGTTTTGATGAAAAAGTCCAAATGTATTATGGCTGTTGAATGTTGTACTGTCCAAATTAACATTATTTGTAATTCTGTTTTTATTTCAACTGTGCCTATGGTGATCTGGCAGTTCTGTATTTTAGAAACATTTACCATATAAAAGACCTAGTGAAAATATTGGGAACCACAGGGATTGAATGGGTACTGTCCTTGTTACACTGGATGGTTCTGAAAATTAATTGTTCAAGTAACCTTTTACAGAAACATTAACGTTCAGATGTACACCACACCACATGTGGTATGACCTTGTGAGAAGCAATGTGTGGTAATTTTCAATAATAATAATAATAATAACAATAATAATAATAATTGCAGTTGTAACCATCTACACAGATTCATCTAAAATATCCACAATAACCTTGAATGAAAATCATTTGAGTAAAAATACAATTTTTACATATGTTTTTATGTTACTACATATGCGTATATCATGTAAATAATATTCAAGGTATACGTATAAATAAATGTTATTGTATGTGAAGGTTTACTGGATTGTGTTCTTTAGTAACACAGTGTATCATGTTTTTCAGTGAGAAATGAGAGTTTAGTACTGACAAGTTTTGTTACACATGTCACAAGAAAACTGAGCCCAATAGCCAAAAACTGATCTCATTTTCAAATTCAGCACCCATGACTTAGCAAAGAACACCATTCAATTCTTTTTAGCAAATATGTTGTTGATCATTGTAATTAGAAACCTAGGACTTCAATGGAAATTTCAATAAGTGAAAACTAGAATTGTAAATGTATAGGCTCCTGCTGATAGTCAGTTAACATGTAAGTTTTCTAAGCGTAAAACTGTGTCAGGTTGTAAAATAACTGTTGCCGAGTTAGTTACTTTACAGTATGAGACAGTTTTGCACCCAGAAAACTTTTGTGCTGGATTTCTTCAGCACATCTGATATTTGCACTTTGTGTGTTTAAATAAGTAAATATTGATCTTGAGTGTCTTGAAAAGTATAGTTGCTGCTCATGATATAGGGGAGATGCACGACAAAAAGACTATCGGGAAGTGAGCTTTCAGCCAACAAGACCTTTGTCAAAAATAGACAACACACACACACACACACACACACACACACACACACACACATATGTGACCAGAGTCTGGCAGCTGAAGCCAGACCAGCTGCCAGAGACTGTGGTCATGTCTGTGTGACTGGCATTTGTGTGTGTGTGTGTGTTGTCTATTTTCAGCAAAGGCCTTGTTGGCCTTTTTTTTGTTGTGCCTATCTGGGATTCAGCATCTCTGCTATTGGTGAATAGAACTATCCTTTTCATAATATTGTCACATTCCATCCTGGATTTTCCATTGTTTGATATTGAATGTTATTGATACATTTAGAGCATACAAATAACTTAAAGTGGAACTATGTTACAGGTTGTTGCTCGGGAGATGACCGGAGGTAATGGTGCCGCTAGTCCCCCACTCACCCTCACCGTCACCTTGAACGATGTGAATGACAATGCGCCACGGCTGCCAGCCATAGCTCCCATCACCATACAGGCCGGAGAAGGGAAGCGCCTTGTGTATACTGTAAGTTGCAATGGGTTTTTATCAGTATCCATTCTTCTCAGATTTTATAATCATAATTATGAATTATACAGTGACGTGTAGGCTCTAAATGACAATTTAACACAATGTTTGCATACCATCCAAGACTACTTAGTATCTTAGATAATGAAATAATATATTTGTTAAAACTCAGAGAAATAGTATCAGTGGCAATTGAGAGATTTATACCAAATAAATTAATAAGCAATAAAACTGATCTTCCGTGGTACAAAAAAGAGGTCAGAAAACTGTTGCAGAAGCAATGAAAAAAAATCTTACAAAGCAAGCAAAATCTCGAAGACTGGTAATGTTTCACAGGAGCTTCAAATCTGAAATGGAATTGGGAGTGTGAGATGCTTTCAATAGCTTTTACTGTGAAACTCCATCTGGAAATCTGGTAGAAAACCCCAAGAGACCAGTTACAAGATACAATCAATATTCTCACTGTGCAATAACAATGGCAATGTTACCAATGAAAGTGCCACTAAAGTTCTGTGGTTACAGTTTTCTGAAATTCCTTCACCAAAGAAATTGAAGTAAATAATACAGAATTCAAATCAAGAACAGCTGCAAACATGAGAAACTTAGAAGTTGATATCCCCAGTGTAGTGAAGTAACTTAAATTACTTAATAAAGGCAACTCTTCCAGGACAGACTTTACACCGGTTAGGTGTCTTTCAGAATTTGCGGATATAACAGCTCCATACTTAGCAACCGTATACAACTGCTTACTCAATGGAAGATCTGTACCTAAAGACTGAAAGTCGCACAGTTCACACCAATACTCAAGATAGGAAATATGAGTTACCCACTGAATTACAGACCCATATCACTGATGTTGATTTGCAGTAGGATTTTGGAACATGTACTGTGTTTGAACGTTATGAATTACCTCAAAGAAAATGATCTGTTGGCACATAATCAGCACATATTCAGAAAATATTGTTCTTGTGAAACAAAACTGCTGTGTCATTCGACAAGACACAGCCAGGGCAAAAGCGTGACAGGTGCAAAGATGCGAACTGGTGTCATTGCCAAAGAGACTCGCCACTTGTGCAAGTTCCACCAATGCTACGGGTGTCACTGAGAATGGAGTTATCGACTTTGCCCCAGCCAATGGGCAGCTGAGTACAGTCTGCCAATGACCGGGCAACAAAAGACAGAAGCCTACTTGGAAAATAGAAGAGCAGCTCTAGATTATCATCGGCTGACTTAGACAGGGAACGTCATTTAGTGAACTCTTAGAAGTGAACAGACAATTGTAATTGCATTTGCTGTTTCCTGTGAAATTACCTACAATTATTTGCACTTAGTCATTGAGGACCTTTTTTGTCTTATATTGCAAGCAGTGCTGTATGACTTTGTTACTAATTTGTTGGAGTGTTGTAGAACCTTTATTCTCCTATCCTATTACCTGACATTGGGATCTAGCTGTGTAATAGTGGCAAGGGGAAATTGTTTTAGCAGTGTACCACACCAGAAGCCATTTCATGAACTCACCAACTCTGCCTCCACAGCAGTGGCGATGAGGCCTTTACACAACTGGTGACAAGGGTTTGCAAAAACTTTTTGTGCATCTTCACGTTTTTGTGGTGTAAAGACTGTTCCATAAAAGTTTGGGCATGCAGCTGCATAAATTCAGCTTCTTCTAATATTTCAGCTGAATACCATCCAGCTATCTTCAGAGTGAGCCAAGGTGACTAATGCTCTAGCTTTCCTGCCGTATGTGGGAAACCTTTCATCAAAAATAGGACAGATTCTCAGTAAACACGAAGTGAAAGTGATTTTTCGCCCTCCACCAAAGACTGCAGCACTCCTGGGTTCTGTTAAAGATGATTTGGTGCTTCAGAAGCCTGGGGTTTATAAGATCCCCTGCGAGTGTGGCCATTCATACATCAGACAGATGACACGTACAGTCGAGGAGAGATGCACTGCAGGTACACCCGTCTCATACAACCTAATGAATCTGCGGAGGTGGAGCACTGTATTGGCACTGGCCACTCTATGGTGTGTGATAACGTCGAAATTTTAGCCTCAACTTCATATTTCTGGGATTCAGTAGTGAAAGAAGCAATTGAAATTCAGTTGGTGATGAGTTTAATTAATAGAGAGAGTGGCTTCAGCTTGGACAAGTCATGGAATCTAGGAATTTCTGTAATTAAATCACAAAGATGTCACAACGGTGCAGCTCTCTGTGATACTTCGATATCACCGTGTAGATCGACTGCGCAGCCGTAGATTTAATTTACGTGGATATGTTACACCTCTTTGCCACCTATCAATGTCTCTGGTGCCTCGTGTATCTTTGGCCGCATATGCAGTGGTTTGGTCCTCGAGTTTAAAAGGACAGAGCAAGTGGTGGAGCGTTAGTCACCTTGGCTCACTCTGAAGATGGATGGATGGTATTCAGCCGAAATGTTAGAAGAAGATGCTGAATTTATGCGGCTGCACACCTGAAATTTTATGGAATTTTATGCTCTTTATTTGCAGAAAATAATGAGTACTATTGACAGGGGATGTCATATGGATTCTATATTTCTGGATTTTCAGAATGCTTTCAATTCATTCCTCACAAGCAGTTTCCAATCAAACTGCTTGTTTATGGAGTCTCAGTTGTGCAACTGGGTTCATGATTTCCTGTCAGAAAGATCACTCTTCATAATACCTGATGCAAAGTGATTGAGTAAAACAGAAGTTATATCTGGCATTCCCAATGGAAGTTTAATATGCTCTCTGCTGTCCTTAATCTGCAGGGTGTCCAAAAATGCAGTGCCCAAATTAACAGAGGTGATGATGCACACATAAACAAATATAATTCGTAAAGTAACCGTCTTGGAAACACGTATTGTTAGAGTAAGATTATCCAGGAAGTTATTGTCTGTGATTGAGGATAAAATGGAGTTAAATGTTTTTCACTCTGTTCGTGTTCTGATAACTATTACATTACAATAAATATTCAAAATGAGCAACATTAACCTCTGTGCTGGAAAATGCATGGCATGTTCTGTATTTGTGTAAGTACAGCAAGAATTCTTGCAACCGATTCCGCCTCTGAGTCAACTCAGCTTACATGTAGCCCCAGAGAATGAAGTTGAATACAGTGAGATGGTAGAGCACTTGCCTGCAAAAGGCAAAGGACTCTAGTTTGAGTTTCGGTCCGACACACAGTTTTAATCTGCCAGGAAGTTTCATATCAGCACACACTCCGCTGCAGAGTGAAAGTCTCATTCTGGAAATATCCCCCAGGCTGTGGCTAAGCCATGTCTCTGCAATATCCTTTCTTTCAGGAGTGCTAGTTCTGCAAGGTTCGCAGGAGAGCTTTTGTAAAGTTGCCAGGAAGTTTCATATCAGCGCACATTCCGCTGCAGAGTGGAAATCTCATTCTGGAAATATCCCCCAGTCTGTGACTAAGCCATGTCTCCGCAGTATCCTTTCTTTCAGGAGTGCTAGTTCTGCAAGGTTTGCAGGAGAGCTTTTGTAAAGTTTGGAAGGTAGGAGACAAGGCACTGGCACAAGTAAAGCTGTGAGGACGGGGCGTGAGTCATGCTTGGGTAACTCAGATGGTAGAGCACTTGCCCACGAAAGGCAAAGGTCTCAAGTTTGAGTTTCGGTCCGGCACACAGTTTTAATCTGCCATGAAGTTTCATATCAGCGCACATTCTGCTGCAGAGTGAAAATCTAATTCTGGATATTCCAAATCGTGTTTCCTGATAGCATGATTATCAAAAAATCCAGTTACACAACAATAACTTGTCATATATAATTACTTATGGATGTGGCCCTTATTTACAGAATCTCCTGGGTGACAAACTCAGGGAAAGTGGATTCTTTTGTGTCATAAGATGAGAGTTTAAACAAAATTGTCTAAAAGGAATACATGGTTGTTTGCCTCTAAGGTGAACAAAATCTGTCTGTATATACAAGATATTCAACATCTGTATTTTTGAATTCTGCCACATCTTCCATTTACAGTCATGTTTCCTGGTAGTTCTGAATGGTTTGAATATGTCACGTAAGAGTAGAATTGAAATTTCAGTGAATGGACCAAATGTGAATTTTAAAATGTTGCATGATTTGCAAGCATTTATAATCAGTGAAGAAGATAATCAACCACAAATGTTTCGTTGTGGCATTTGCTGACATCACATAGTGCATGGAGCTTTGAAAACTGATCATAATAAAAGTGACTGAGTGTTCATGAATTTCTTGGGTGATCTGGTACACATCCGTTCATTTTATTACCATGAATTATTGTATAAACATTGTTTGCACATTTAATTTCCTTCATATTTTATACAAGGTATTGGAGAGGATTGCGATTTTTAATCTTGTATGCCAATTTCATGTGTTTTTGCACACATTTTGAGGCATTTTAACATTTTACTCCATTCTGCATTTTCGTCAATTTTGCTTTTTTTAAGTGTAGACCACACGGAAACATAAAATAGGATTTCACTGTACATAGAAAACAATAGCCTTATTTTCAGAAATGAGTGCACATGTATTTTGCAAAGCCTGTCTCTAAAAATTGCTGAGAAGAGTCCTTTGAAATTAAAGATAATCAGAGGTGACTCATGTTTATCACCCAAAGTTATACAGAGCTCCATTTGGAGAAATTCTTGAGTGACAATTGCAATGTAGGAATTTGTATCAAAAAACATATAACTCCATCAACAGCCGATGTAGTGAAGAGAGAATACTTTAAATTCTGTGAATATTCTGAAAAACAATTGAAACAATTCATGCTGAGAACGACAAACTTGATGAATTTTTGGTGAATTTACTGCAAAGTATGAACCATGCTTCATCAAGTTCGTGGAGAAGCTGTTACTCATATATTATGGAAATGGTGGAGTTGAAGGCAGCTTTTCTGTTAACAAAGAAGTTTTAGATGAAAACTTAGAAGAAGATACAGATGTTGCAGAAAGAAGTGTTCACAATGCAGTACAATTGTTAGGTGGTTCTCTTAATAGTGAGAAACAACTAAATGGGGGCATCACAAAATTAGTGATACTAGCTGTGAAGAATGCTTCATCAAGAAGAGTAGAAGCTGTGAAAAAGAAGAAATCTTATGAAAATGAAGTGACCAACCTTAAAAGAAAAACAGTTCAAGAAATAAAAGATTTCAAAAATAAAAAAGAATGATTATAGGAAAGACAAAAGAAGAAGCTGAAGTTTTAGATGTTGAAATTTCAAGTTTACTTAGGAAAGTTAAACACTGAATCTTTTACTGTGAAATTTAACATCTGACATAAATTTTGTACCTTCAAAATTTTTATTATTACATTCAGCTTTCATTTCAACCAGCTTTCATACCCATAAAAAAGTGTTTTTTTTTTCATTGTACCACACTTAGTTTTGAGAGGTCATGAATGTAACTAAAGAGATAATGAAAAAGTCATGAAAAGGTGATGAATTAGATCCACTGAAAATCGGTAGACACCCTGTCATAGGATGATATGAATGAAGCAGCTGTTCATGCACCACATTCATATTAAACTATGATGAATACTGAGCACAGCAACAATTGCTTGCATGCTTGTCTCTGGATTGTTCTTAAAATGTAACAGCACTTCTTTCCCAGTGTTAGATGTACACATCACCCAAGGTCTGCCTGCATTAGCCCTCCTTACCATCAATGAGCTGGTAATTAGCAGTCGAGTGCACTTTACAATATATGTGCTATATTGTGGAGATCTGTGTGTTGGGAAATGTTTGCGATACATCACCGGGCTCTTTGACAAATGCCTTCAGCCACACTGTAAACAAAGTGCTTGTCTCACAGTTCTCCCTATGTGTAGTGATCCATGTTGAAACTGCAGCTGCCATGCAGGCACTAGTACTACCCGCCATTTACTGACTCAGTGTTGAAATAGCATTTGATGTAACAATGTTAAACGCAGTGACTTTTATCTGCTCACTCATATGCTATCTAAGCATGCTCAGTGCTCACACAATATGGGCTTTCAGCATATGATTGCTTTACGAAATATGTTTGTTTTTTCTTGTGTATCATCCATGTTAGTTTGGGCACTGAATTTTTGTGACACCCTGTGTGTAAACAATTTAGGAGACTATCTGAGTATCCCTCTTAGATTGTTTGCAGGTGATGCTGTTGTTTATTCTCTAGTAAAATCATCAGAACAAAATCAATTGCAAAATGATTTAGGCGAGATATCTGTGTGGAACAAAAAGTAGCTGTTGAGTCTAAATAAAAAATGTGTGAGGTCATCCACATGAGTAGCAAAAGGAAGCCATTAAATTTTGGTTAAAAAGGCTATCAGTACAATTAAATACTTAGGAAAAACAAATACAAACAACTTAAACTGGAAAAATCATATATAAAAAGTCATGGCCAAAGCAAACCAAAGATGGCTTTTTAATGGAAGAACACATAGAAGATGCAACAAATCTACTAGAGAGACAGCATAGGCTTGTTGTTTTATTTCATCTAGTTTCCTCAAGTAATTTAAATAAATGCAACACTGTCTCAGATTTTCAGAAATGCTGGAAAACGTCATATTGGCTGGACTGTCTTGTTATTCACCTGCAGACTAAATCTGGATAATTGAGATCGGAGAAAGATGGGGAAGTAGTACATTGGGCCATGTTGAGGAAGTACTCAATGGTTCTGGATTATTGTATTCAGTTCTATAGAGTTTGTGGAAAGAGGTACCACCTATTTGCACTCATACATCAAAAACTGTTTGACAGACAAAAGAATACTGATCAGTATGCATAGTTTCTTTGGTAAATAGCATCACAAGCTCACCACTCATTCAATTTATTATATACAGTCACCTTAAATATAGCAGGGATCATGAAGAAAGGCACAATGCACAGTTTGTGAGCAAGATTGGTATTATGGGTAGCAAAAAATACCTCTAGATGAAGCAGATTTGATTATGGAATATTCATTTGTGAAATTGTGGATTACTGTTATGGATCAGCTGTGCCGAATTCACGATATAAGGCTCCACAAAATTGAAGGCCAGAAGAGATGAGAATTGAATTTTTTAAAGATTTGAGAGACTATGTTGCTCTGCCATAACAAAAGTGGACTTGATATGCTAGACTGCTACATGATACAGGGTGACGTAAATAGTCAGAATCATGCATCAGTATCATTTATTTGAGAATTTATTGGTTACACAAGATGTCCTACTAGATCTGTGAGATATGCAAGTGCAAATATCTCACTAAGGCTCTCCTATTGTATGGTTACAAACCTGATTTCTGTGTTCTGCTCCACACTGCCTCTTCGGCAGCATACCCGTCTTTAGCCATGAAACTGAAAAACTTAATGAATGCTAGATGCTTAATAATGTATTAATAATGTATACAACACCAGATTTTGATTTCACTTTTTGACATATTTATTATTCTTAATGCCGTATTGTTAGAACAATGATCAGTTTCTTAAATATGTAAGATAAACAGCACTTGACTCAGGTTGCCTCTCAGAAACAAATGAGAGTTCAGTGGCAGAATGCATCAACTTGTTATAATGCCTAAGCACAGTGTTTAGAAACACTACCCATAAATCAAAAGTAGCTCTGCAGTGAATTACAACAACCAGTTATTTCAGTGACAATGGTGGTCCAACCTTCCCATTATTTACAACACAGTTCTGTCAAAATATTCACAAACTTGCATTAGCACTTGTAAGTTATTAGGCAATGACAGTACCACATTTTCTTCTGGATGCCAATATGCATAATTTCTTTTAGATGTTAGCGTATTCACATTCAAGTGGGTACTCTTTTGTCATATGTGGTGCCTATGAGCTTTCAGACCATGGACTCTCACAAAGGTGTTAACATGTTCACATTTGAGTGCTGATGTACATAGATGTTACACAGTTACTTGCCAGTAGCAGACTGACTATTTTATGTGATATCGACTATTTAAAGACTGGCATATGAACAAATTGTTATTTTGGAAATCACACAATCATTTGAAAAACTGCTACATTAAATTTTGCTACTCAGGACGTACTATACGTATTAACAATACTATTTATGAAATATGTGGTGGTCTAGGAATTTAGAAAAGTTTACAAAACCATTTTATGCATCCACATTGGGAATGTCCTATTTACAAGTGCAGGTGCTATATTGAAGATAATTGGAAATTATTCCAAAATTGTAATTAATAGCTTGATGAATTAATGAATTCTGCCATCTTGTGGATAAAAATTAGGTGAATGAAAGTATAACAGAAAATATCAGAATTTGACAGGCACAGAAGCAATATCTATGATGGAAAATATAGAAACTTCTGAACTCTTCTGTTAATTATCTTGTAAGTTAATTAATGTCACAGAATTTGAATTATGTTACTGGAAAGTCAGAATGCCAGTTTTCGTGATTGAGTGGTATCACTAAACCCATAAATATGTATTAGCTCACACACCATTTGCTAATTCACTGAAGTAAAAAATTCAGCTTGATTAGCAATACTTTCATGAAAACTGATACAATGGAAGAATCAGCACATTAACATCAATAACCTGAACAATGAACCTAAGTGAAATTCAGTCTAGATATCATTCTGAAATATTTATGTACATGGCACATGTAAACTATGTAAGAGAAGAAAGTAATATTATCAGGGGTTGAAATCATAACAGATGGAGTAATTCCAGCATGCTATGTCTCAATATTTAAAAGAGACTTTTTTATAATTGGTAAGAGTCCTATAAGCATTTCACAATCACACTTCACCTTTTCACTGAGGGACTTCCAAAATCTCACGGAACACAAATGCTTACATGTTGCACTGGTGGTGCACTGCAATAGTTTCCTCAGTCACCAGTCTTATTGTAAACTGAAAAATCAGAGCAATATAACTAATGTGTTCTGTTCACTATTTGCTATATATACTTTTCGAATGATGGCTGAGCCCTTTATTGCTGGTAGCTTATAATAAATGTGTAAGATGACATATTATCTATCAATCCCATTATAAAAAAATCTAATATCCACTCACACATATGTTAATTCTAGTCACAGACAATTATATTTGTACTCAGAAGAAAAAAATCACAAAAATTAGTAATATTTGTCAATAATTCCTTCCAGGCTACATTATTTTATGAATTTCAGGTTGTTGCAACAGACGATGACCTTGGTGAGAATGCCGAAATTTCATACAGCATATATCACGTCTCCAACAATGGAAGGCAGAAATTCAAAATAGAACCAAAAACAGGTGAAATATTTACCATTGGAAAACTGATAGCTGGAGAACAGTACAGCATAACAGTCCAGGTACACCCTAAACTTCTGCATGTTCATTGGTAGCTAGCTGATAGTATTACAGAGTGTGATGCAATGACATATAGACAATTTACTAAAGCCAACCATCATCATTCTTTTGATTTTCTTTAGAATGACTCTAATAAAATTCGATGTGTTATTACTCAACTGTGCTAAAGTAGAAGAATTGTTGACTATGAGCGGAGTAGAAATGTACCTAGTAGAATAGTTCATGATGGGAGGCACTCTCCATGATACCTAGTCAAAGTGTAGTGGTATAGAGAGACAAACAGTGAATGAAATTTGCTTTGATGTCAAGAGAGCAAAATGTGAAGCACGCAACAAATACTGTAGCAGAATATTATCTCTCAGAAAACCCAAAGATAAAAACTAGAGTATGAAAAGGATAGATTTCTATTCACCATTAAAATGACTTGTTGAATTGTAGACAGGCATGATGAAAAGACTGTAACATATAAGCTTTTGTCCAAAGCCTTCTCCATAAAAGAGAAACACACACATATTTTCACGAAAACAAGCACACCTTGCACACACATGACCACTGCCCAGACTGTAACAGAAAATTATTGAATGGGAGCAGTAATCCAGAGCAGGATAGAGAAGAGGAAGAAGAGAGATTGGTGTTGCCTGGCAGAACATGCAAGGTCTAGAGGTGATAAGGCAGGGCCAACAGGCACAGTGTCAGGAGACTGTGGTAGAGGGATAGGAGGGGGAAAAATTGAGGATTGGAAAGGAGATGAGCTGAGAAGGGAAAAAACTGGTGGATGTGCTGGCAGAGAGCACAGCTCAGTGAGGGTGAAGGGAGGTGAATTGTGGGGAGGTGACAGGGCAGTGGGGGGCAGAAACTGTTGGCTGGAGGGTATGGAGACAGTAGATTACTGTAGGTTGAGGCTCGAATGACTTCAGGAGTGGAGAATGTGCTGTAAAGATTACTCCCATCTGCACAGTTCAAAAAACCTGGTGGTGGAGGGGACGATCTAGCTGGCTCAGGTTTTGAAGCAGCCATTGAAATCCAGTACGTTATTTACAGCCTGCATGTTATACCACTTTACTCTTGGCCACAGTTTGGCTGTAGCTATTCTTCCTTGTAGACAGCTAATTGCTAGTCATACCAATATAAAATGCTGAACAGTGTTTACAGCAGACCTGGTATATAACATGCATGCTTAAAACAGGTGGCCTGCCCTGTGATGCAGTAGGATAAGCCTGTGACAGAACTAGAATAGGAAGTACTGGGTGGTTGGATTGGGCAGGTCTTCCACTTGGGTCTCACAGAGAGATATGATCCCTGTGGCAAGAGGTTGGGATTGGGAGTGGCATAAGGATGGACTGTGGTGTGCTGGAGATTGGGCGAGTAATGGAACACCACTTTAGAAGGGGTGGGAAGGATCTCGGGTAGGAAGTCCCTCATTTCAGGGCTGATGATAGATAATCAAGGGCCTAACAAAGTATGTGGTTCAGTTGTTCCAGAGTGGCAGAGGGGTCACTTGTTTGTAGCTGTTTCTTAGGAGTGTTGGGAGGATTGGGGGTGTGTGGGAACTTGGCATGGGAAATCTGTTGTCAAGCTAGGTCTGGGGGATAATTTCTGTCTGTGAAGGCTAGGAAAATTTCCTGTAGAAGGCCCACAAATAAAATAGGTTGGCATAGGAGGGTGCAATGCAGTTGCACACAGCTGTGCAGCAGATTTGTTTACATAACTAAGGAGGAGTAGTGTTAGGATATTGTTAGTAAGGTTGTTGGGGGTTATTGATGTATAGTGTGGGAAAAAAAGGGATCGAATGGGTGAGGTACAGCAGAATGCATGTGTTACCATAAGGGAAGAGATGTTGAGGGGATTAGTTAGGTTCAAAAGTTTGTTTGACACAGATAGGTGTGGAAAATAACATATCAATACAAGAGGATGAGGTAGGAAATGAGATCAATAGGAATAATTTAACACATAATTATCAGTGCTAAGAATTTGGGGCATGAGATGCAGCAGCAAAAATTCACATACCTTTTTGTATGCCTCTTATATACTTGTGCGGAAGTGAAAACCATGCAAGCTGCTATTTGTATAGTACAGTAAGATACAACAACAGTGCAGCCACAATGAAGCAAAGTTTATTCTTCTTCTTCCATGTACAAGCAGTTGCTGACAATAAGTATGAACACATGCTGCACTGTCCTTGTACAGATAGCATGACAGGTGCTGCACCTTGTGCACAAGTCATGTAGACAGTCACATGCGGCCTCTGGTCACAGGTCCGCACAGATGCCATTGGTGAAATATTCTAAGTGTAGTGCACTGGCAGTGTGGTGCTGCCACACTTACCCAAGTATTACATACGGGGCTATAGTATAAGGAATCTAGAAATATACAACTCTCTACTTGTTGCTTCCATGAGGATAGTGAAAACTAGATGAGTCTAGTTATTAATTTCACAATAGAGGGAGTTTGTAGAACTTCAGAATACATATCTTGTTCATTCCGACTCATGGTCTTGTTTTTTGATTATCATGCAGATAGAGGTCAGGAATATTTAGCAAGTAAGAAATTCTGGTCATGTAAACCTATACTATAACATTTTCAAATAAGGTGTCAGAAACACTTACATAATTTCCTCGAAATCTGCTTCAAATCTGTGACTTGACTGAATCATAACTGCTACAAAAACTGATTGAAAACTGTTCTGGCAGTGAACCTTACACAAACAAAAAACAAGTAGAAACCTTTTAGACATTATTGTCATAACTGTAATTACAGCATTATGATGAGGAATTGAATATTCACAAAATTTTATATGCGCCAGCAAATCCAGCATCAATAAAAAGGAACATTTGTAAATTTTTATTCAATTTTGATTCGTGCAATAAAAAAATTTATAAAATTTTATACCAAAGCACTGACTTTTAATTAATTGACACTGCTATTCTGGTGCATATTCTATATATGTATCTGTATTGTAAGTTTGTGTGTTTTATTATTAAATTGTGGCCCATAAAGGTATTGCTGTTTGCCTTGATTTGAAACTACAAAATGTACTGAACTGAAAAATGTGTACATGAAGTTTCAATCTGTATAATCTCATAATTTTATATAAAAACAAAGATGAGGTGACTTACCGAACAAAAGCGCTGGCAGGTCGATAGACACACAAACAAACACAAACATACACACAAAATTCAAGCTTTCGCAACAAACTGTTGCCTCATCAGGAAAGAGGGAAGGAGAGGGGAAGACGAAAGGAAGTGGGTTTTAAGGGAGAGGGTAAGGAGTCATTCCAATCCCGGGAGCGGAAAGACTTACCTTAGGGGGAAAAAAGGACAGGTATACACTCGCACACACGCACATATCCATCCACACATACAGACACAAGCAGACATATTTAAAGAAAATATGTCTGCTTGTGTCTGTATGTGTGGATGGATATGTGCGTGTGTGCGAGTGTATACCTGTCCTTTTTTCCCCCTAAGGTAAGTCTTTCCGCTCCCGGGATTGGAATGACTCCTTACCCTCTCCCTTAAAACCCACTTCCTTTCGTCTTCCCCTCTCCTTCCCTCTTTCCTGATGAGGCAACAGTTTGTTGCGAAAGCTTGAATTTTGTGTGTATGTTTGTGTTTGTTTGTGTGTCTATCGACCTGCCAGCGCTTTTGTTCGGTAAGTCACCTCATCTTTGTTTTTATATATAATTTTTCCCACGTGGAATGTTTCCTTCCATTATATTAATCTCATAATTTAATATATGAAATTAGATGTTAAACTTTGACTTCTGTAAGTCATTAAATTAATTTAAGTGATATTGTACAATGATGAATATGTGTGACAATAAAAAACATAATGGCAAACATAGGTCAATATAATAAAAATATAATGAATTGCATACTTCTCATGAAAAGTGTTTCACCTACTCCTATATAAATCGGATATTGGCTATTTCATTATTCAACTCTAGTAACGAGATAGTTACATCTCAATGCTAAGCTATCTGTAAGTCATCTTTCATTTTTTTCTGAATGCTCATCTAATTTTTAATTACTTGCAGGCAACAGATAAAGGTGGAAAATATTCTCAGACAATAGTAGAAGTTAATGTGGTTCCTGGTCCAAACACTCGAAGTCCAGTATTTGAGCAACAGACATATGAAGTGCAAGTCAGTGAAGGTGCTCCTATAAATTCTACAGTTGCAACTATCATTGTAAGTGAACGTTTGCATTGAAATACATAATTTTATGTGAGGATATGAATTCAGAAAGTTTACGAAATATCTGACAAACTCCACTGCAATACAAGTGTGTAATGCAGTTAAAATTAGTGAATTATTTTTTGTAATAATTTTGTACATATTTTCAGGCAAATGACCCTGAAAAGGACCCAGTCACATATTCTATCATATCGGGCAATGATCTACGGCAGTTTGCCATTGGAGACCGGACTGGAGTAATCACTGTCATACGAAAGTTAGACAGAGAGGAACTCACAAGATACCAGCTGGTATGTTTCTTACTTTTATTCATATATTCATTCATTATGTCTCATAGATCTCATCACATAGCAGAGCCTTCAGTGTTGTGGGATGAGTCAGAATTTATGATACTTCCAAATGTTCATAGAGCGACAACTGTGAATGCTCAAATTATTAACAGGAATTCTTCGGAAAATTTATTGTCATCGTGCATATCAGTGGGATAAGGGAACTGGGCCTACTTTCCCTTTGTGGAGCGTGTTGTCAACCAAATGGATGGTGTTTTCAGTTAGAAACGAATAGACAGTAACAAACATTATAATCGCCCTTGATGCTTCAACTCGTAACAAATCTGATAAACTGAGTATTGCTTGTAAAGCCAGTGAAATTACTGGGATGGCCACATGTGATAAATATGATAATAAAGACTGTATGATTCTGGCATGTATTAAAAAAAAGGCTTCACTCAGATAATACCATCATAGTCCTGTCTGTCAAAGAGAATACCACTGTCAAACAATGGAAACTCTGGTATGGGATAATGACAGTATTGTCAAAAGATAGATTGCTTCTCACCATATAGTGGAGATGTTGAGTTACAGACATGCACTACAAAAAGGTCGCTAAACAATTGAACTGTCATCCAAGGGGCCTTAGATGATGACACACACACACGCACGCACGCACGCACACACACACACACACACACACACACACACACACACACACACACACACACATATTCATTCTAGCACAACTATCACATGCATGACCACTCTCTCTCACTGCCGAGGCCGGAGAAATACCACTGTTGTTGTTTATAAAAATGACTACATTAATAAAATCCAATGGTTTTTCTGCAGCAATGATATTTGCAAAATAGATTATGATCCTACTGATTCCCTGTGCTGAAGAGCTTAAGGCTTGCTTTGATGGATGTGCACATATCATCCCCCCTGACCTCTTACTCAATTTTAGATTGATAAATCCTAAGGCCCCAAACATGTGTGCACAGATAAAGACTCACAAGATGGATATACCTACAGATCCTGTTATTAATGGGATTGGGAACACAGGCAGGCCAATTCTTAATATTTTCTTCAGCTGATTCACAATGACTTCACATTTCATGACAATTTTGCCATTTCTGATAGAAAGGAACTTTTACAACTCTTACATAGAAAATCTTTTCCTCACTACTGCACTTTACTGTCGCTTGATATAAAAAAAAATTAGATACAAACATTCCAGTAGAAGAGACTTATTTCAATTATTCAGGATGACCTTTGACACTGACATCTACGCACCAATGAAACTGTGGAGGTTATAGCTCTTCTTCGGCTCTTAACTTCATAAAATTACTTCATTTTTAATAACAAATTTTATAAGCAGTCAGTTGGCCATGGGTAATCATTTTGCAGGGTTTCTTGCTGATATATTCATGAATTAGTTGAGTGTGACCATTTCGCCCAGGTCCCCCACCAGTAAAAAAAAAAAAAAAAAAAAAAATTTGCTGGTGATATGTAGGTAAGATAATAATTGTTTTTGATGTTGAAGGAATGATCTTTACACATGAAGTCATCAATAGCAATGGTATTCTCAACTTCTTTGATTTGTAGCCTTGTCTCATTAATCATGTCATCAAATTTGACATTTATAGTAAGCCTCCTACAAGGGACTCTGTTATACATGCTACATCGTCTCATCTGTATAAGTACAAGATGAGTTACTTCAGATCTATGAAACACTGTATCACAGAAATTGCACAATGTAGAATCTATTACAAAGGAACTGGAAGACCTGAAATATGTTGCTTTTTTGCAATGGCTACAGCCCCTCCATCATTGAGAAATTATACATGCAAAAAAATCACCAACTGACTCTCAGTCCTGCACCTTAAAATTACAGGTTTTCGAAGCTTTCATTTTTAGGTAATGTGTTCTACACTGCAGTTAAACTCTTTGGTGGTCAAAATATAAGAATAGTGTATACCACCTCTAACAAAATTCAGTGTCAATACATCCACAACATTGCATAAATTGAAGATGGAGGGGGGAGAAAGGAAAGAGAAGGAAAGGGACCAATGATACAAGCTGGATCGAGACTTTATGCAGAATCAGCAGTGACAAACAATAATGTGTGATGGACTGGTACTGAAACATGGGATCTTCTGCTTACAAGGCACATGTGTTAACTGCTGCATCACTCGGACACAGTGTTAATCACAAATGCAAGGACTATCTCGGCATGCTCCTCAGTTGATTCACATTCACCAGTTCCTTCCCTGTCCTTTTCCTTTCTCCCCCGGCCACCTTCACTTTACATAATATGTTTTACAGTTGCAGATTCCATGTGATGTTCATTCTTTTGGACATTGTCCAAGTGGGAAGGGCTTTTAAAATAAGGTTTCAGGAGCATTTACTCACTAAGAAGGGGCAGATTACCAGTAAGCATAATTCCTCTTTTGCTGAGCACCTTAAATCCAGGGGCCACTAGCCACCTGCACTCAGGAACTTAAAGATTTACATCATGCTCCCCAAGGAAGGAGACCTAGTCTTCTTGATGATATTCATATGCTAAGAAGGATATGTTACTCAATGATCAGTTAGCTGGCACAAATCAGGTTTTATATGATTGTAAGTTTTTTAATTAATTTATTTTTTTAATGATATATTAGTTTTTAATCTTTTATTACCAGGGAACTGGTTTTAGCATTGTTACCTTTTTGTCTTATATTTGTAGTCTAATCTTTATTTTATTGCTCTACATATTTTACTTCATTATTCTTTTAGTCCGCCCCGATAGCTGAGTGGTCCACGTGACGGATTACCGTCCTATGGGCCCGGGTTCGATTCCCAGATGGGTCAGGAATTTTCTCCGTTCAGGGACTGGGTGTTGTGTTGTCTTCTTCATCATTTCATCCCCATCCGGTGCACAGGTCGCCCAATGTGGCGTCGAATGTAATAAGACTTGCACCAAGGCGGCCGGACCTGACCCGCAAGGGGCCTCCCGGCCAATGATGCCAAACGCTCATTTCATTATTCTTTTAGGCTGTATTTGAGCATAAGGATTTTCTGTATCTCTGTACATAGTTTTTGATCTAGCATATCCTGCATTTTATGTATTTCCAACGGCCCTGTTATGTTTTTATTAATTTCTCAGTTCATCCACTACTAATTGAATGTTACACCATTATCACACTGTACACTGTCATTTCTACTAGCACAATATTTTGCATGAGCTCCTATCATTCATATGTATGCACTATGTGAATACGAATGGCCCTTTGTCACCTTTCTAGTATACAGCTGTGTTTACAGTTTGTGCACGAGATCTAGTTCTGCGCTGCTACACCTGTCCCCACCTCCACACGAGGTAATATACTTTTTGAGGTTTCTTCTTCATTCTCTACTCATGCCTGATCCTGGTGCTTTTATCTATTAGTTTTTAATATGTTTTCCATGTAGGTTGTAGTTTTGTATGTTTTATTCGGTGTCATATCTTATTTGACAGTTGCTTTTTATCAGAAAATTTTTGAATCTTTAACATGAGCTATGTGACTTTTCTCTATGTAATTTTATTCATTTGGTGTTTGAAGCTTATTTTGCCTTTATAGTAATCCAGGATAGCACCAGACTGAATTAATTATAATTTCATCCTCACCTTATATTTTAAGGTAACCTGATGATGCCCTGTCCAGGTTAAACAATCCTTGTAGAGTTAATGAAGAACAGTGTGCAACCTACAACTGTTTTTTAAATAGGAGAAATTTTTTCTGAAACTTTTAAACCCCTATTACATGCCCTTAGGGAATGAGTTTCCAAAACTGCTGAAACAGTTATTTCTTTTATTCGTTTTTTTATTCAGTTTTCATAGCTTTAAATTGAAAATTCCCTTAATAGTGCCTTTTTTTTTCAAAAAAGCTTTCAACACCTATTTCACCCCCTTAGGGGTGGAGTTTCAAAAAATCCCTTCTTAAATGATGCCTACAGTAAAAAATCAACACCCTACCCAAAATTCAAGATTAATATTTCAGATTTTTAAAATTTAATGTCACAATACTTACTAGACAAATTATTTGTTTACATCACACATTTGAACTGACAGAGAGTTATTTTCAATTTCAGGTAGTTAAGGCAGAGGATACTGGAGGACTATCAAGCACAGCACTGATCAGCATAAAAGTGACAGACATAAATGACAAAAATCCAGAGTTTCAGAATCTGCCGTATCTGTTTAGAGTGCGGGAAGGAGAAAATAATGCCAAAGTTGGGAGTGTGCTTGCCACTGATGCAGATGAGGGCCAGAATGCAGTTGTGTACTATTCTGTTCCTGATGAGATACCATTTGCAATTGATGCTATGACAGGTGAAATTCGGACAAAAACTGCACTTGATTATGAAAAACAGAGGGTAAGCCATTGGTACAATTATGTTAAGTATCATTTGTATGTATTGCTGTCTTTCACACAGAATAGATCATGTTTGTGACTTTCTCATCTTTTCCATACAAACTAATTTACTCATTGTACTTGTCCAACTCTATTATCATCACATTGAGGTAATGTAGGAAGCCAGGTAAAGTATTCAGATTGATTTGTCAGTTTTAACTGACCATCTTAGTATTTATAAGTGAACCCAGTAATTGCTTAAAAAGGATGAACAGGACTCACAGTGTACACAACATAAAAGAAGGTTCACTTTTGCAGTCCATGTGTTGATAAAAGATGATGCAGTATGGAGAAACAAGTCATGTACAGCATTAAATTTGTATGTAACATGATGTGCTTTCATTATTAACAGATAGTTCCTGGCAGTGGTCTGTAGCAGGCTCTGATTGTTCAAGAAGGTTTTAGACTAGATTAGTTACAAACCTTATTCATAACAACATATAACAAGAAATAAACTGATATTCAACAACCTGCTCTTAACAGTGGTTATGTGTAATAATTGAAAGCTCAACTTGCGAGGAATTGGGGGGGGAGGGGGTGAAATTATTTGTGCTGCTTTTAGTGAGCTGGTGAGGGGGAAGGGTGGGGGAAGGTGGTTGGGGAAGAGAAGTGGGTATCTCAGGTTTTCGAGCTACCAAGCTCTAACAACTTCATTATATATTTCAGTGATATTTTCTGTATTTTTATGGTTTCACCAATTATTGAGTCAGAGGCATATTATTTTTGAAGCACCTTAAATTAGTTACTAATGAAATGAGTCACAAATGTTGTGACTGTTTGGAGTGCTTACAAAATATCTTACAAAATTGTACTTCAACAGGTATGTGATTCCTTGAGCTTACTTTTATTTTCAGGACTATAAGTTTGTCGTGACTGCAAAAGATGGGGCACCAGATCCTCGCTTGGCAACAGCGACTGTCACAGTCCAGGTGGTGGATATTGACGATGAATTGCCAATATTCCATTTACTGAGCTATGAGGCAAGGGTCCCTGAAAATGTTCCAGATTACATGGTTACCCAAGTCAAGGTAAATCCATAACTTCCTTAGTTGACAAAAGAGGCTAAAAATCCTTGCACCTATTCTAATGATATGGTATTTTCAGGCTGATGATCCAGATACGAATCAAAAAATAACTTACATTATCAGGCAAGGACCAGCTGAATTATTTTCAATTGATCAGAAAACTGGTGTTATTAGAACTTTACGTGGATTGGATTATGAGAGAGAAAGTCAATATATCCTTGTCATTGGAACATTGGAAAATCCGGGAAATCGCCCAGGTGACACAACCAGAGTGATTGTCAATGTTGAGGTAAATATTACCTATTCATTTTATAAAAAACCAATGTGAATTGCTTCTTACACTCAAAAAAATGTTCTAATATAAAAATGAGGGCATTGCTCATATAAGTTACGTATTAACAATTTTTAATTTAGTTTTCACATACTATTTTTGTACTGCGGGTCACTTTTTAGACTTCAGCAGTGCTTAAATTGACTACATGAATTTTAATGGTTGTGCTTAAATGAAAGTCTACTTTCTATCTTTGCCCCTCTGCACACACACATGGAATGCTGTAAATGTGAACAGTCAGTAACAGTAACCAAATGTATGGAGTAAAATGCAACTTATCAGTGATGAAATTTAGCATTTGTTAATTGATTATCCTGGCAGTACATTAATATGTAAAAGAACAGTTTTCACCAAGGTAATAAATCCAGTAGTGAAAACAGAAAATTTTTGTGGGGCAATATAACAGAAGAAGACTCTCATCAGTAAAAATAATGACAGCCCCATATTGTGCAGCAGAGAGAAACAAGGTCAAACAAGTGGGTAGGTACTTACAAATCTGTGCTTTGCAGATTGCTCCTTAGTCTTTGGCAGTGGGTACATGGTGTACCACCATCATTTTCCCTCTGTGTTGTTTTTGTTGTTGTTTTCAGCCTGAAGACTGGTTTGATGCAGCTCTCAATGCTGTTCTATCCAGTGCAAGTCTTTTACTATCTGCATAACTACCACAACCTGCATCCATTTGAACCTGGTGACTGTATTCGAGCCTTAGTCTCTCCCTACATTTGTAGCCCTCACCCCCCACCACCACCACCACCCCAAACAGAAACCGTTTCATTACTGTATGGACAACTCCTGGATGTATCCTATCAACTTATCTCTTCTTTTAGCCAAGGTGTGCCATAAACGTTTTTCCCCCAATTTTACTCGGTACTTTCTGGTTCATTGCTTGATCTCCCCATCCAATTTTCAGCATTTTTCAAGAGCACTACATTTCAAAAGTTTTTGTTTCATTTCTATTTGAAGCTACAGCTTCAGAAAGGACTTCTAACATGTAAATCTATTTTTGATAGTGATAGAAGATGACAAATTCTTCTTTTTCAGAAATACTATTGCCAGTCTTCATTTATATCCTCTCTACTTTGGGCCATCATCAGTTATTTTTCTGCCCAAATAGCAAAAATTGTCTACTAGTTTTATTGTCTCATTTCCCATTCAGCTTCACCTCATTTCATTCAGTTATGCTTCATTACCATGGTTTTACTTTTGTTGATGTTCATCTTATAATCTCTTTTTAAGACCATATCCATTTAATTCAACTGTTCTTCCAAATCTCTTGCAGTCTGAAAGAATCACAGTGTCATCAGCAATCATTAAAGTTTTTGTTTCTTCTCCATTAACTTCATTTCAGTTTTCAAATTTCTCCCTGGTTTGCTTCACTGCTTGTTCAGTGTACATCCTGAATAACATCAGGAATAGGCTGTCTCTCTCTTCTCAATTACAGCTTCCCTTTCACAACCTTCAGTGCTTACAACTGCTATCTGGTTTCTGTACAAGGTGTTAATTAGTTTTGATACCTGTAGTTTGTCCCTGATACCTTCACAATTTCAAATAATGCATTCCAGTCAACGTCTTCAAAAACTTTCCGTAAAACTATAAATTTTACAAATGTAGGTTTGGCTTTCTTTAACATGTCATCTAACATAAGTTGTAGGGTCAGTATGGCCTTGGGTGTTCTTATATGTCTCCAAGAGTAAAGATGCATGCTCTCAGAAAAAAAGGCTGTGATTACCTATGAATTTGCAGTAGCAGCACAGCAGGACATGTTATCTGAAGTTACAAGGTCAGATCAGTCAACCGTTCAGACTGTTGCCCCTGTAACAACTGAAAGAACCACTGCCCCTCATCAGGAACCATGCCTCTTGCCTCTCTGCAGATACAATCACATTGTGGTTGCACTTAAGGTATGGCTATTAGTACTGTTGAGACACCCAAGCCTCCCCACAATGTTGTAAGTTTTTCCGTGATGTGCAATGTCTTTCTTTTAATATCATACACTGCAGAGCAGCGATGACTAAACAAACTCATGAAGAACTCTGCCCACTTCTCTGAATCTTTTGCCTCTTTTCTGTTGATACAACCTGGCAAGGACAGTATTCCAGTTTTGGTATCTGCCTTCCCCATGGCTGGAATTGTGTGGTCAATCAACTTTAAACTGCTCTGGACTGATACTCCTAGATAGTTGACGTTGTAACAGGTCACTATTCTGTAGTCAAATTATGTACAATCTTTTCACCTATTTACGTACATTACAGTATACATGTTTATGTTTAGAGCTACAGTAGCTACCAGTCTCTGCACCAGCTGCTGATCATCTGAAAGTGTCTTTAAAATTTCTAACTAGGTTCTAATGAAAAGGAAGATTAATGTCTGATGTCAGATTGATGATTAGTTTAAAATCAAAGATTGGGTAAGAAAATTAACTGTGTTGTTTTGAAAGGAAACATTCCCACAGTTTGACTTAAGCAGTTTAAGGAGTCCTCAGAAAACGTAAATGAGGATTTGAACTGCCATCCTCCTGAATGTGAATCCAGTGTCTGTCTGACTGCTGCAGCACCTCGCTTTGTATATCTCTAATGATGTCATGTCCCTGCATGTAAGTGGACGGCCTCTTAGGATGACTGCAGGTGTTATCCACTGGCTTACTAATATACAGGGCATTTCAAGAGGAACAAAAAATATCAGAAGGTGCTAGTATAGACCTATTCAAATAAAGGCTTTCATGTAACATGTATCTGACTTTTATTGGCTACAGAGATGTAGCTATTGATTACAGGGATGTAGCTGTTAGAATGTAACCCAAACCAATAAACACAGAAGGTGTTAAACAAGGGTTGTTGTTGTTGTTGTGGTCTTCAGTCCTGAGACTGGTTTGATGCAGCTCTCCATGCTACTCTATCCTGTGCAAGCTTCTTCATCTCCCAGTACCTACTGCAACCTATATCCTTCTGAATCTGCTTAGTGTATTCATCTCTTGGTCTCCCTCTACGATTTTTACCCTCCACGCTGCCCTCCAATACTAAATTGGTGATCCCTTGATGCCTCAGAACATGTCCTACCAACCGATCCCTTCTTTTAGTCAAGTTGTGTCACAAACTTCTGTTCTCCCCAATCCTATTCAATACTTCCTCATTAGTTATGTGATCTACCCATCTAATCTTCAGCATTCTTCTGTAGCACCACATTTCGAAAGCTTCTATTCTCTTCTTGTCCAAACTATTTATCATCCATGTTTCACTTCCATACATGGCTATAATCCATACAAATACTTTCAGAAACAACTTCCTGACACTTAAATCTAAACTCGATGTTAACAAATTTCTCTTCTTCAGAAACGCTTTCCTTGCCATTGCCAGTCTACATTTTATATCCTCTCTACTTTGACCATCATCAGTTATTTTGCTCCCCAAATAGCAAAACTCCTTTACTATTTTAAGTGTCTCATTTCCTAATCTAATTCCTTCAGCATCACCCGACTTAATTCGACTACATTCCATTATCCTCATTTTGCTTTTGTGGATGTTCATCTTATATCCTCCTTTCAAGACACTATCCATTCCGTTCAACTGCTCTTCCAAGTCCTTTGCTCTCTCTGACAGAATTACAATGTCATCGATGAACCTCAAAGTTTTTATTTCTTCTCCATGGATTTTAATACCGACTCTGAATTTTTCTTTTGTTTCCTTCACTGCTTGCTCAATATACAGATTGAATAACATTGGGGAGAGACTACAACCCTGTCTCACTCCCTTCCCAACCACTGCTTCCCTTTCATGTCCCTCGACTCTTATAACTGCCATCTGGTTTCCGTACAAATTGTAAATAGCCTTTTGGTCTCTGTATTTTACCCCTGCCACTTTCAGAATTTGAAAGAGAGTATTCCAGTCAACATTGTCAAAAGCTTTCTCTAAGTCTACAAATGCTAGAAACGTAGGTTTACCCTTCCTTAATCTAGCTTCTAAGATAAGTCGTAGGGTCAGTATTGCCTCACTTGTTCCAACATTTCTATGGAATCTGAACTGATCTTCGCTGAGGTCAGCTTCTACTAGTTTTTCCATTCGTCTGTAAAGAATTCACGTTAGTATTTTGCAGCTGTGACTTATTAAATTGATTGTTCGGTAATTTTCGCATCTGTCAACACCTGCTTTCTTTGGGATTGGAATTATTATATTCTTCTTGAAGTCTGAGGGTATTTCGCCTGTTTCATACATCTTGCTCACCAGATGGTAAAGTTTTGTCAGAACTGGCTCTCCCAAGGCCATCAGTAGTTCTAATGGAATGTTGTCTACTCCGGGGGCCTTGTTTTGACTCAGGTCTTTCAGTGCTCTGTCAAACTCTTCACGCAGTATCGTATCTCCCATTTCATCTTCATCTACATCCTATTCCATTTCCAGAATATTGTCCTCAAGTACATCATCCTTGTATAGACCCTCTATATACTCCTTCCACCTTCCTGCTTTCCTTTCTTTGCTTAGAACTGGGTTTCCATCTGAGCTCTTGATGTTCATGCAAGTGGTTCTCTTATCTCCAAAGGTCTCTTTAATTTTCCTGTAGGCAGTATCTATCTTACCCCTAGTGAGATAAGCCTCTACATCATTACATTTGTCCTGTAGCCATACCTGCTTAACCATTTTACACTTCCTGTCAATCTCATTTTTGAGACGTTTGTATTCCTTTTTGCCTGCTTCATTTACTGCATTTTTATATTTTCTCCTTTCATCAATTAAATTCAATATATCTTACCCTAGGATTTCTACTAGCCCTCGTCTTTTTACCTACTTGATCCTCTGCTGCCTTCACTACTTCATCCCTCAGTGCTACCCATTCTTGTTCTACTGTATTTCTTTCCCCCATTCCTGTCAATTGTTCCCTTATGCTCTCGCTGAAACTCTGTACAATCTCTGGTTTAGTCAGTTTATCCAGGTCCCATCTCCTTAAATTCCCACCTTTTTGCAATTTCTTCAGTTTTAATCTACAGTTCATAACCAATAGATTGTGGTCAGAGTCCACATCTGGCCCTGGAAATGTCTTACAATTTGATACCTGGTTCCTAAATCTCTGTATCACCATTATATAATCTATCTGATACCTTTTAGTAGCTCCAGGATTCTTCCATGTATACAACCTTCTTTTATGATTCTTGAACCAAGTGTTAGCTATGATTAAGTTGTGCTCTGTGCAAAATTCTATCAGGCGGCTTCCTCTTTCATTTCTTAGCCCCAATCCATATTCACCTACTACGTTTCCTTCTCTCCCTTTTCCTACTACCGAATTCCAGTCACCCATGACTATTAAATTTTCGTCACCCTTTACTATCTGAATAATTTCTTTTATTTCATCATACATTTCTTCAATTTCTTCGTCATCTGCAGAGCTAGTTGGCATATAAACTTGTACTACTGTAGTAGGTGTGGGCTTCGTGTCTATCTTTCCCACAATAATGTGTTCACTATGCTGTTTGTAGTAGCTTACCCGTATTCCTATTTTCCTATTCATTATTAAACCTACTCCTGCATTACCCCTATTTGATTTTGTGTTTATAACCCTGTAGTCACCTGACCAGAAGTCTTGTTCCTCCTGCCACCGAACTTCACTAATTCCCACTATATCTAACTTTAACCTTTCCATTTCCCTTTTTAAATTTTCTAACCTACCTGCCCGATTAAGGGATCTGACATTCCACGCTCCGATCCGTAGAATGCCAGTTTTATTTCTCCTGATAACGACATCCTCTTGAGTAGTCCCTGCCCAGAGATCCGAATGGGGGACTATTTTACCTCCGGAATATTTTACCCAAGAGGATGCCATCATTATTTAACCATACAGTAAAGCTGCATGCCCTCGGGAAAAATTACGGCTGTAGTTTCTCCTTGCTTTCAGCCATTCGCAGTACCAGCACAACAAGGCCATCTTGGTTAGTGTTACAAGGCCAGATCAGTCAATCATCCAGACTGTTGCCCTTGCAACTGCTGAAAAGGCTGCTGCCCCTCTTCAGGAACCACACGTTTGTCTGGCCTCTCAACAGATACCCCTCCGTTGTGGTTGCACCTACGGTACGGCTATCTGTATCGCTGAGGCACGCAAGCCTCCCCACCAATGGCAAGGTCCATGTTTTCATGGGGGAGTAAATGATTAAATTCAAAGTTGGTTTTCATAAATTTTACCTCTGAGTTCATTATGCTTAGGAATTCTCTCAACAACAACACTTGTAGTGCTCCTGTAGTTGTTTTGGCATTCTTTTTTGGAGGAAGCAGCATTCATAATAAGAGTGATAAGTTTGCCTCTTGCATTTAACGTTTCTTTGTAGGCTTCACCTTTTGACCATCTCCACAGGCAAAAATGTAAACAGGTAAGTTCTGCAGACCTTGGTGGCTGAGAAATGTCTATCCATCTTCCAGAAATGTTACATTTGGATGGCATCTCACCTCATGATTAGAATGCTCAAGGCCTCCATCTTGCAGGAAGAATGTGTCCATGCTCAGAACCAAAGGTGCCTCTTCCAGTAATGCCAGAAGCTCATTTTTGGGAGAGTCTCAATAATGGGTCCCTATAACATAATACAGTAACATGACACACTCAATCAGTCATCTATCATAGACCATCACATATTTACAGAGTAGCATTCTCTAAAATGTTTCTCCATATTGGCACATGTGATTTTGTTGGACCATCAATGTGAGCTATGAGTGCTATTTACACGGCCACAAATGAAAGACACTTCATTATTTTTAATGTTTTTTTTTTTTTTTTGTCAATTTGCAATTATCTGGCAGCAAAATTCCAAACATCTACTTTTATCCCTTCTCTAAGGTGTCAAATTCACTGTGAATGACAGGGACAGAGGTTTGATCACATTAATGTCTTACACATTCTCATTTGTGGAATACCAGCATGTGTAGAAATTCAGTGTGTGCTTGTTGAAGGACCACATTTTACCAACTGAAGAATATCTTCTGCCTTAGCCACACTTTGGTCCTTTGCACATTCAAGTGAAATATCACTGCCGAGCAGTGCGCCACTCTCAGACAGTTTAGTGAAAACATGAGTAATCACTCAAGAATCGGGTACTCTGTGGTTAGAGGTGAAAAATGTAAACTGAAGCACAGCTTGGTCTTCAGCACAAAAGTGACAGATGATAAAAGCCAGAATACAGACACATGAAATAAACAGTTATTATTTCTGTAAACTGTTGCATCTCTATAACCAATAACACTTTGGCACTTTGGAAGCATATGATATCAAATATTTTATTCTATGCTGCTACCTCCTTCCTCAAACACCAGCATATCTCGAACTGCAGTCGTGCTATCACATTACCTTGGATCACATTTGACATTGACATTGCTATATCCAGTGCCCCAGAGATAACCGACATGGAAAGTCAGGTGGCATGTAACACATTTATTCACAGTCTGACAACTGACACAGTCTCATGAACATAAAGTGACTCTATAATAACAGAAACATGGCTTAAGTTCAATAGGGGACTGTAGAAATGGATTACACAACATAAGGTTTCTTCTTGACTTAAAGTTCACTGGAGAAACACTCTTCTGAAAAGTAACTTGTAAATTTCGTTCTGCAATTAGTGACACTGTCATTGCAAGTATATAGTCATATTAAAAAAGAAACTGTGTACACAGTAAATATCATTTGGAAATAATGCAGTTCACAGTTCAGTACTGTTTTCACAGTTTGCAGGATGCATACTGAAGTCAGGCACAGTTCTTGAAATTAATTACCCGTTCACAGCAAATCACAAACAACAGTCACTGAACTACCAAATGATTTCCTGGATGCAAAATTCAGATAAAAGTTGGCATAATGTATGATTTGTAATTTTTACTAAATCACCTGCAGTACATATTTAGACATAGATGTTGTTCATTTCATAACCTCCCAGACTTATTACAATGGCTTCTAGCAGCCAATCCTTTACAAGATTACAATAATTAGCAATACATTCAGCTACTGTTGTTTGCACAATTTTTATAAATTATGATTAAAGATTTCTATTTTTGAATACCTGAATAGTGGAGTAAGATTGGTTTGACTGAAGACTTCAAGGTAAATTACTCTGTCTAGTTTGTCAAAGTATGGTATTCTATTCCAATAACAATATTTTAACTAATAATGCTAATTACCTTGAAACTAAATGAAGGCAAAAGTTATGAATACGTTTCAAGCATTAGCTAAATATATGTTTCAGTTACCTAAGTATACTTCTGACCTACTTTATCTGAAAATTAACAATTGCATACATGTTTACATAGGAGCAATGATAAAAAAGTTGTATATTATTGGTATTTTTAGATAATCTGATTACATTTATGAATTCCAATTAATCAAAAGAATGCAATTAATAATAAAATTGGCTAAGCCATAAGTTAATAGCCAACATCTCTGGTATACTGTGCACATTCCACGTAAGTGATAATCTTGAAGATATTTGCAAAAGAATAAAAATAAAAATAAACTGGGGAGAAGAAAAACACAAGAAGGATGAAATCCATCTGCTTTGTTACAAGCAAGCAGTAACATGTTTCAAAGTCTGTCACAAAGTTAAAGCTCTGCTTAACACAAAGTTAAAGTTCTGCTGAACAAGCAGTGAAATGTTTTTGAATCTGAAAGAGAGTTTCTGCAGCCTGGACAAAATATGGAACAACCACCAGTTACCTCTCTTCAGGGAGCCTATCAGATGCTGTTGTGGATCCTTGCAGTGAGGCCATTACCAGAGCTGTGGTGTCCTGAGATATGTCAGTGGTGATCCTCAGTCATAGGCTGTGATTATTCTGCTCTTGAGGGTCACTGCCCACGGTGTAGAGCTGCAAGTTTTCGATTGACTGTCCTAGCAACTTCAGCAGAAGAAGATAGTTCCACATGAGTGCATCTTCTAGGGTGCATGTGCTGCTGAATGTCTTGGATGGCCCGGTGCTGCTGCCCTTTGTTGACTTTGCTATGAGGCTGGTCCTCCGAGCTGTCATGGTGTGGTGTCAGAGGTGAAGCATAGCTGTTGCATCATGACGTTCCTACCCCCAGAACAGAAGTGGCAAGGTGGAGACAGGACTTGGAATCTTTTGTGAAGTCCATGTCCTCTGCCCTGGGGGGAAGGTCTGGCTGGGCTGGCGTCCTCTTTCATGGGGCTGACTGACTGGGATGGTCTGTGATCTGTAACCCCAGGTGTGATGTCCTCCAGTAAAGGAGCAGATCGTGGTGTCATTGGTGGACCCCTGTTGGTTGCGGGTCTGTAACAGAGACCTGTGTTAGTGTGTCCAGGGGTGGAGCTGGGCTATGAGAGGGGCATACTCAGTTTAATGTGAATAACGTGGAGGTAATTTGTGTTATGAATGGAAACCCCATGCCAGCATCTACTGCTGTGAACCAGGTAGCCCCTAGGGATGGGCCCACGAAATTGAGTTGGATGTGGCACCATGTAGTGGAGGTCGTTGGCTAATTGAAATAGCATTGGGTGCGGTAGCATGCTTACTTTGACAAGTTGTACATTTGGTGTCTGACGGGGAAGCATTCCTCCAGATCAGCATCAAACTCAAGGGTCCTGACTAGCAACTGAGATGTCAAATTGGTGTTGGCATGCTGTGTTGTGGATCAGAACTGGATATCATATGTATAGGCAGAGAGAAACAGGACCCATCTTTGTAGGTGCCTTGTCATTTTGGTCAGTAAGGGTAGCAGCGAGTGATTTACAGTCTGTAAGAAGGCTGAATTCCTGCCCGTACATATAGTAATGAAACTTTTTATTCCAAAAATGATGGCAAGGGCCTCCTTTTCAATTTCACTGTAGTTACTCTGAGCCAAATTTAATGTCTTTCATGCAAATGTGATGGACTGTTCTGCTCCATTCATTATATGGGAGAGAACTGTGTCATGCCAAAATTGGAGACATCAGTCACCACTATGAGGTGATGTTTGGGGTTCTATGCTGTGAAGCAGGTCAGTTGCAACAGTGCCAATTTCAGGTCCCAGAATGCACAGGCGATCATTTATAGGGGAAGTTTTTGTGAAGCAGCTGATGGAGGGATTTAGAGAGCACTGTCGCCCATGGACTAGACTGACAGTAATAGTTCAATTGGCCAGATACCTGTCCTTGGATACTGACAACTTATGAAGGGCACCCACATACTGTAGAGTTTGGCAGATTCCTGAGGCACTGAATATGTGTCACTCAAAAAATTCATTCTAGCAACTGAGATGTCAAATTGGTGTTGGCATGCTGTGTTGTGGATCAGAACTGGATATCATATGTATAGGCAGAGAGAAACAGGACCCATCTTTGTAGGTGCCTTGTCATTTTGGTCAGTAAGGGTAGCAGCGAGTGATTTACAGTCTGTAAGAAGGCTGAATTCCTGCCCGTACATATAGTAATGAAACTTTTTATTCCAAAAATGATGGCAAGGGCCTCCTTTTCAATTTCACTGTAGTTACTCTGAGCCAAATTTAATGTCTTTCATGCAAATGTGATGGACTGTTCTGCTCCATTCATTATATGGGAGAGAACTGTGTCATGCCAAAATTGGAGACATCAGTCACCACTATGAGGTGATGTTTGGGGTTCTATGCTGTGAAGCAGGTCAGTTGCAACAGTGCCAATTTCAGGTCCCAGAATGCACAGGCGATCATTTATAGGGGAAGTTTTTGTGAAGCAGCTGATGGAGGGATTTAGAGAGCACTGTCGCCCATGGACTAGACTGACAGTAATAGTTCAATTGGCCAGATACCTGTCCTTGGATACTGACAACTTATGAAGGGCATCCACATACTGTAGAGTTTGGCAGATTCCTGAGGCACTGAATATGTGTCACTCAAAAAATTCATTCTTGTCTCTTTTACAGTGGAGTTTCACTTGCAAAAACACTGAAAAAAGTTTTTCAAGATTTTTCGTAAGGTTTGCAGCATACGTAGGTACAACAAAAACGTCATCCAAATAATTCACTGTTCTCAGTATGCCCTTGATTAAGTCGTTTCAGTGTCTTTGGAATATAGGTAGTGCACTAGCTATTCCAAATCGTAGGCAGTTATACCGATACAGTCCAAACCAAGTGTTGATGAATAGCACTGAGTGTGGTCTTTGTCCTAGGTTAATTGTAAATATGCATCTTAAGGTCTACCTTAGAAAATAGGCAGCCTCCAGCCCATTTCTTCTAACCTGGGAATGAGATGTTAGTTCTCCACTGTCTGTGAATTTACTCTTAAAGTCCTGACAAATACTAAGTGCTCCATTATCACAATTCGCATTACCCATCCACTGTTTGTAACTGGGCTGAGCATGTCTTGGTCCCGGAGACATTGTAATTCACTGTGTAGCTTCTCTCTAAGTGCAAATGGCATGTTACATGCCTTGAAGAATTTGGGTGTCACTGTCGGTAGCAAGTTAATATGTGCCTCGAAGTTTGAAACTCTCGACACCCGTCACGAAATTACAGTCGGAAATTTGTCTAACAGGCCCATGTGATCCACCGTTTGTCCAACTGCCCTCACAGTTTCTGAAGTGTCATGAATTCCCAGTCCTAATATATTAAATAGATCCAAACCAAAAGAGTTGGAAGCACCGTGGGAGGTGACCACCAAAATTGTGCTGTGAGAGTGGCGGCTTGTTATTGAAGTTGTGCATAGCAAATTCTGACATAGATATGAGGTAATTAGTGAAACTGTGAAGTGGGGTGTCAAAAGGATGTAATCATGGTGACTGAACATTCTGATATGTTTTCCAATCAGTGATGGTGGCTGAGGAGCCCGTGTCAATTTGGAAGACAAACGGGACTCCCTCTTGAGACACTGTAATTGACACTCTTCATTATGGGGATATTACTGTTTGCATGTAGGAGACCTCTGGCCACATGTTGTCATCAGTGGGTGATTCAGCTGGATCAGAGAATATCCAATCCACATCCTTTGGTGGGGCTGACCAGTAAATCTCCACCTTGTGACTTGCTTTGCCACAAGAGCACAATTAATTTGATGAAAACAGCACTGCTGGCATTGGTGACTGATTAAGCACCGCACACACACTGGTAACTATTGAGGATGGTGGAGTTTCTGTGTGTGTCAGTTCATTTTCTGTTCCCTATGCCTAATATATGGGTTGTTGCTGATGAGGCGAGTGGCATACGCTAATGCTGAACCCTGGAAGGAGGCAGGTGATTGCAGAGACTGTGCAGATGCCCTTATAATTGGTAAACAAACATCCAATATGGGATCTTTTAACTTCAACAACTGTCTCAAGGCTTCGTCGGATGAGTGCAGTGACACTGTGTCCTGAAATAGTGTGGAAGTATATGATTGTTTGCATTGGGGGTGAGAGCACAGGAATTCGCATTCCCGTGACAGTCTCTGGAGCCTCATGACCCATTTGTGATATAATTTTTTGTGTTTATTATAGCTGAAGGACTTGTGGCAGGCAGCTGCCACATGAACCTGGGAGTCAAAAATCATCTGTTATGCCATAAACCAGGAAGTGTTGTTTCATGCATGCGATGTGGCACATCTGAAGTCCCAGCTTGTGGTTGAAGCTTTGGAAAGGGGGTGGCTTTGCTCTGATGTTCCACACTAATGAATCGATTTGGGCCAGATGTCCTGCCATTGCTGGTGTTGAGTGTGTAATTGCTGCCAGCCATACCACCAACACCTTGTTTGTCTGCTGCAACCCCTGTAGCAGAATGATCACCAGAAGTGTGAGGTTCACAGGGCTGGCTGCTGTTGCCATATTGACAAGCCCAAATTAGAAAAGTGACTACCTGTAACAGTGTGTGGGTACAATTTTAACTTATCACTGCCAATGCTATATCTGATACCATGGAGATAACCACCATGGAAAGTCAGATAGAATGTAACTCATTTATTCACAGTCCGGCAACTGACACAGTGTCGTGAACATAAAGTAACTTTATAGCAACAGAGACATGGCTTAAATTCAATGGAGGATTGCGGATAGGAATTACACAACATGTTTCTTCTTGATGTAAACTTAACTGCAAAAATACTATTCTGAAAAGAAACTTGTAAATTTCATTCAGCAGCTTGGTGGTGTTAGTCCCTTTGCAATATGATGTTAAGTCCTATTGAGCAAGAAGAAAAATATTTCAAAGTCTAATACAAAGTTAAAGTTCTGTTGAATAAGCAATGAAATATTTCTAAGTCTGAAATAGATTTTGTACAGCCTGGACAAAGTATGGAACATCACCAACTACCACTCTTCAGGGAGCTGATCAGAATGCAGTTGTTTATCCACAAAGTTAGATCATTACTGGAGTGGCCAAGTCCCGAGTGATGTCAGTGGTGATACTTGGTTGTAGGCTGTGACGATTCTGCACCAAACTAAACAGGTTGTGGTGTAGAGCTACAAGCTTTCAATTGGCTACCCTTGCAACTTCAGTGGAAAAAGATAGTGCCACATGTGTACATCTTCTAGGATGCATGTACTGACAAATATCTTGGATGGCCCAGAGTTGCTGCACTCTGTTGGCTTTGTTGCAGGGCTGGTCCACTGAGATACTGCAGTGTGGCCACAGCCACACAGAGTGCACTGGTTCACGAGGTGTCATCAGAATGGTGTAGCTGTTGTGTCATGACAGCCTTCACCTCTGATGACACTACCCCATGCCCCTCCCCAGTCCTTCAGTTAAGATTAATGTATGGAGTTCTGTTTGCATATCTATTCAAATATCCAGTATACATGTATTTTATTTTGAGACAGCTGTGCAGAACTAATGTTTTCTGTAAATGAAGAAACTTGGCATAAACCTGATGTATACTCTCTATTGTCTTCTGAAACTTATGAATGAACAGAACAGAAAAAGATGTGTCACAGGATCAGTCCTTGTGAAAACAGTACTGGTTTTTACGTAGGAGTGGTTTTGCCTCCAGAAACACAATCACACTTGATCACATAATTCTAGCAGAAGTTGATGTCCATTACATAGGTCTAAAGTTCTGTACATTAGTATTGCAACCCTTTTTATGGTCTGGAATGACATGTGCCCTTTTCTGGTCACATGATATGTTCCATTATTCCAGTGTTATTGGGTAAACTTATCCTAAAAGAGGAGTCAATTTCTCCACAAAGTCAATATAGAATTGAATAGGCAATCCATCAAGACCTATGGACTTCTCCCTGTAGAGTGATATGAGCTCTTTTGCAATGTCACTCTAACTTATTTCTACATCTACTCTCCAAGTGGAGGCTGGAGAACAGACTTATGGAAGTATTTAAATTTGCAATGTTTTGAAGCAATTGGGTCCTTCCTCTGACAATAGGATTGAAGGAGAAGGAAAAGGGGTGAAGGAAAAGGACTGGTGAGGTTTAGGAAGTAGAACAATTTTGGAAAAGTTCCCCAGAACCCTTGTGAGGGGAGACTTACTGGATGGGATGAGAAGGAAAGACTGATCGTTGGGTACTGAACCAGATGAAATTTGAAAACCTGAGAGCTTAAACGTGGAAGACAGGGTAATATGCAAGACACAGATTGCTGCAAAAACATTGTGCATGTGTTAATAAGAGCGAAATGCTAAGTGCATTGTATGTGGTAGAGATGGGTAGAAAACTAGAAGGGAATGAAGAAAGGAATAGTTACTGTGAATAAATACTGAGACCAAAGAAATTAATGTAAATTAAGGCCAGGTGGATAGCAAAAAACAAGGACATGTTGTAAACTAGTTCTCACTTGTGAATTTCCGAGAAATTGGCATCTAGAGGAAGAATCCAGATGAAACACATGGGGAAACAGGCACTGAGGCCACAATTGTCACGTTGTAGAACATGCTCTGCAACAAGATATTGTGTGTCACCATTATATACCCTGTGACTTTGCTCACTCAACCTAAATGATGTAAAAGGCTGAACAGTGTTTACATAATAGCTGGTGTATGACATGTCATTTCACAGGTGGCTCTCCCTTTGATTGTACAGGGGCGGTTTGAAAAGTTCTTGGAACAGAATAGAAAAAAAGTACTTACATTACTGAAACTTCTTTTATTTTTCAATGTAGTCTCCTTGTAGATTAATGCACTCGGTCCAACGATGTTCCAGTGCCTCGATCCCATCTCGAAAATGAGTTTCCTCCAGGCCTGCAAAATATTTGCCAATTCTAGCTATCAATTCTTCATTTAAAGTGAATCTTCATCCACCAAAAAAAAATTTCAGTTTTGGGAGGATATGGAAGTCTGACAGAGCCATATCAGGTGAAAAAGGCAGGTGTGGCTACATTTCATACCTTAGTTCATGTAATATTGCCATGATGGCGACATACGTTTTTGATCCAGCATCAAGAGTCGTGGCATCCATCCTGGAGATAATTTTTTCATTTCTAATTCTTCAGTTAAAATATGATATACCCTTTCAGATGATGTCCGGTAAGCATGAGAAATTTCATGCACTTTCAATTGGCAATCCTCCGTGATCATTTTGTGCACATTTGCAATGATTTCTGGAGTAGTGACACATATTGGCTGACCACTGTGCGGATCATCATCTAAGCTCTCCCGACCAAAATCAAATTCATTTCGCCACTTGGTAACAGTTGAATATGAAGGAGCAGAGTCCCCCAGTGTATTCTGGAAGCAGCCAAGAATGTCATTCGCTGTCATACTTTTCTTTACAAAGTACTTAATCACTGCTCAAATCTAATTTTATTTCCATCTTCACAAAACACTACGTGGGAACATCAATAGAGCCACATCACCGTCACAGCTCTCTTCCAAGAGCACTAACATGGCACATGTTTACAGGCAACAGTCCAATGAGTATCATGTGAACAACCTGTTGTGCTAGCACTGACCTTTTGTGGTGATACCGAGAGAACTTTTCAAACCACCCTCGTATGTTTTTCCAGTTACAGTACTGGTATAGGTGGTGGTAGGAGAATGCATAGGGCAAGTCTTACAGTGGGAATGATCACAGCGGAGGAGCCAGAGGGTAGGGAAATTGATGTAGAAGAAGCACAGTGTCCAACAAGGGAACTTCAGAGATTGTGAGAGAGGCAAAAAGCTGTTCTAGGTGTGGTTGGCAAAATGTTGGACAGAATGGATCTCATGTCAGGGTATGATTTTAGGAAGTCACTGGCTTGTCGAAGAAGCTGATTAATACATTCAGTACCAGGATAATACTAAGTGACAAGAGGCATTTTTTGGAGGGATCAGCAGTATCAGGACTGGACATGGCAGCCCAAGAAATCTGCTTTTGAAATAGACCAGTGGGGCAATTACTCTCAGTGAAGGCTGAGATGAGAATGTTGATGTATTGCTGTAAAGAGTCTGCATCTGAACAAATACGTTTGCCTCAAATACCAAGGCTGTATGAGAGGGAATGTTTAACACGGAAAAGATGGCAAACAGTAAAAATGTAAGCACTGTCGTTTGTTAGTAGGTTTAATATAAACAGAAGTTGCGTAGCCAAACTTTGATGAGGATGAGGTCGACATCGAGGAAAGTAGCATGGGATCCAGAATAGGACCATGTGAAATGTAATTGGGAGAATCTATTTAGAGATTCCAAGAACTTTATCAAGTCAACCTCATCTTGAATCCATACAGCAAAGATGTCATCAATATATATATAAACCAAACCAGGGGCCGAAGGCTTATGGGTTCCAGGAAAGCCCCCTCCAAATGACCCATGAAAAGGTTGACCTAGGATGGAACCACCCTGTGCCCCTGATCTGTTTGTATGTCTGCCCATAAAAGTAAAGTAGTTGTTGGTAAGTATAAAGCTGATTAAGGTATGCAGAAAGGAGGTCATACGTTTGGAATCAGGTGTTGCTAACTGAGGATAACCAAAGTGTGTGGTGGGAATGAGACAGGCCCAGATTTGCAACAATCTAGGAAATGGTTGGTGACTTTAACATAGGAGGGTAGTCTTTCTACTATAGGCTGCAGGTGTTGATCAGCTAATTCAGATAGATACTCAGGAACATTGAAACAGCACACCCAGGGGGGAAGAAAGGAACAAATGCGAAACTTCACAAATAAGTACGGTGAGATTTGATACGCAAATGATTCGAGACCCCACTGCAATCGGACAAGGGCCTCTGATTAAATGGTGCACTGTTGATGAATCATATACATGAAGATTACATCTGGAATCAAGTGGAGGATGTTAGGGGTGCAGACTGTCAGATAGATGCGTGAGATGACATTTCTCACATTTAAGTCAGTTTGGGAGGGCCTAATCATTGGCATGAAAACTGTGATGTGGTTGACATGCTGTGTGGTTGCCAGGTTGATCTTTTGGAGTCTTCAGTCGGGAACAGTGGACATATTGGGTCTGGAGTGATCAGAAAGGTGACAAGGCAAGAGGAGTGGAGGATTGTGAAGCAAGTGATCAGGTATACTACAGTGACAAGCAGATGTACGGGTGCCGGTTGTTCCACAAGCCATTTCCAGACACATTGAAGATGCAACTTTGCAATCCAAGTGCCTTTGTCATGTAACATTGAGCACTGGTGACTCCATCTAAAGTTTTGCGAAGCCACTTCATCGTGCATTGTCACAGATTGGCAAAACATGGTGTTTAGTGATGAATACCGATTACTTTTGGGAACAGATAACCGCATATGGATGTGGAGACAGCATGATGAGTGGTGCAGTTCCACCCACAGTGTCATGTGCCACAATGCCTGCACAGCTGACCTTAGTGGGCCAGCATGACATTGATAACATTCTTGACCCCATGTGGGGCCTACATGGTCTACTGGGACCAGTTTTCCAACAAGATAATGCTCATCCACATACAGCTTGAGTTACTCAGGACTTCCTAAATCACTCTCCCACTACTGGCCTGTTCCCTGGACTTGTCCCCTGTAGAGTGTATGCGGGACCAGGGTGCTACATCTCCCAAGCGGAGATGCTTGATAAGAAATAATAAGAACAAGGGTTTATTGTGACCACAGTAGAGAGCTTTAATAAGAAAGGACAATTTTCTTCAACAAAATATAATACAACTTTTCAGACACTAACAGGCATACACCTGTAACACACAGTGAATACATGCAGTGCAGCATGAAGACTATGCTGCTGACAATCCCTAACTATGGAGGTCGAGTGTTTGGTGCAGTTGGCTGACAGGTATGTCTCGAGATATTGCTGGAAAGTCATAAATACTGCTGCAGTGGCTTCTGATTGGGCTCTGACAGATGGGCTGCTAAGAGCTGGTGCACGAATCGGTCCAGAGCTCCAGTAGAGCGAACTGTCCTCGAGGTGTTGGCTTGTGCTGTGCTATATAGCTGGGGTGCAAGGGAATTTGTGCCAATGCAATTCCACACAAATGACATGGCAAAGGAAATAGGTCCCTGGCACAGAGGACCTCTGGTGGCACTTGCCATCTGTCATGCTTGTTGCGATATATGCAGACTGGGGAGTCAATGCTGTGTACATATGCAAACCCTTGATGCTTCAGTGTCTGAGGGGTTGCCAATCCCTTTTAAGTGAATGGCAGATACACGGCAGTGGGGAAATGCTGTATGCTGCCATGTCACTGTACTTTATTTGGAAATGGCTGTTCAAGATTTGTGGACAAATTGCCTCATGACATCCGACGTCTAATCCTCTCGATGCCGAACAGTGTTGCGAGGTGTGTTGCAGCAAAAGGTAATCCATCACATTATTGATGTTGCTCTGTATTTGTCTGATTGTACTCATAGTAACTGTTAACTTGACTTATTTTGGGATGAAGTGAATCTCTCATCTGTATGATTATGTCTAATACATTTCACTTCGATTCAATGTTCCCCTCTTGCTAACCAGGAAGATTTGGTTTGTGGCTTGTAGGAAGCAAGCAAAAGGTGGGGTGTGTGGTTTGGGTGGGGTAAGAAGTTCTATAGATTGAGGTGTTCATCCTTGTGAGAGGCTTGAGCTTTTAGGAGGGACTGGAGGTCTGTTTGTATCACAGGGATGGAATCTTGATGGCAGATGCTGTACACAGAGGTGTACACAGCTAGTGTAGACTGTCACTTACATATTCCTTTCAGTCTAGCACCACAATGGTAGATCCCATGTCTGCTGGGAGGATAATGATGGATTCATTAGTTTCTGGGAATGAAGAGCTTGGAGTTCTGCAGAGGACAAGTTAGGATCATGTTATAGGGACTTGAAGAAGGGTTGTGAAGTAATATGAGGAACTCTTGGAAGGCTTATAAGGGATGATTTTGAAGTAATGGTGGTGGATCAAGTTGGGATCTTGTTTGGAACTGTTTGAGGCTGGGCTCAATGTCAGGTTTTGCTGTTGGAAAGACTTTGAGATTAAGTTGCAAAGTGATATTTCCAGCTGACATTGTGTCTGAAGGAAAGTAGATTCTTCATCAAAGAAGCATAATTAAATGCAAGTTTAGGGGTGAACGTGAGACTCTTGAATAATACAGATAATTCAGAAGGGGAGAGTGCCATAGATGAGAGATTGAGAATACTGTACTATTGTGAGTGATCCGTAATTGGGTTTTATCATTGCTCTGGGAGGCAGTGGTGAAGGGTGGGGATGCTTGAGAAGGTTAGCGTAGCTTGGTTTGTAGGAGAGGAATGGTGGTTGGTGGTGTGGCCTTTAGGAAGCTGCAGAGGGACAGGAAGGATAGCACCACTGTTGACGTATTGTAGGGGAAGGAGGGATAGCTTGTTATGCTGAGGTCTGGCATGTTGTTGCAGTTTGAAATTGGCTTGGCAGATGACATTATCTAAGAAAATGAGAGTGGCAGATAACTGCAGGATTTTGTAGAAGGAGAGAAGCCTGGTGCGGTGGTAGTTGGCAGATGAGATGTATAGTCACAGATTAATGGGGTAAATGCAAGAGATTGCTGTATTTGAAACTATAAAAGAGATTGGTAGAAACAGAATGTGGGACCTTGGTTTTGATAGTAGAAAAGCAGATTTATCAGAGGAACAAGTGTAATATGTGATAGGATTCAACATGACAAGAGCAAAGGTTGGGAGTGTCAGAGATGGTGGGACTGGCAAAAATGAAGCAGCAGGGGGGTGGAAAAAGGTAGAAAATCAGAAGAAAAGCAAGTAAAAAGATATCAAAAATAGAAAAAAGTCGTATGCAAATCGTGAGACAGAGAGGGGCTCTCAAGAGGTAGTGAGTGGGAGAGAATTTCTCGCCAGAAAAGTATCCTCTATGATGTAAAACAGTTATGATGGGGGAAAACATTCAAAGTCATGAAAACAGGCAATATTTTGAAAACAGAGCAAACAGAAAGAGGAAGACATTGTACAACATTTAATTTACTGTATTTGGAAAACAAAGTAATGCAGGGCATGGCAGTAAAGTTGATCAGAACAGTTTGGCGAAAAACAAATGCACCAGTATGTGAAAGAATCATGTATAAGCAAGGTAAGTGGAACATGGGAAAAAATGCTGTCAAATTTGCAAGTAAATCAGTGAATGACACTGCAGAGAAGGCCCTGCAGTGTAGCGAACCATGAAAAAAGTATTATATGCAAATTTGTACTGTATTTTATGCACTATGGACTATAAGCCACACCTTCATTTTTAAGCAGTTTAAGCATTTTTACCATTTTTATTATTAAATTACAAATCCAGACTTAAAAAATTCTTAGTTTATCTAACCGAACTGATATTTAAAGTCCTCAAAAATTGTCACCTGAACTTTCTTCTTCTCCTTCCTCTTCATCATCATTGTTGTCTTCTTCATATATAAGATGGTCATCACTGTCATTAAGAGTGTTACTTATGCCTCACTTGTTGAAAGATTTAACAATATTGTCTTCTCTCACCGTAGACAATGGCTTTTTTATCCACTGACACACTTGTTTGATTGTAGGTCATCTTAAAGCTCCCTTCGGCTTAAATTCATGTTGGGTTCCATCTACCACCCATTTGTTCCATTCCTCTCACATATACACTTTAAATGGTTTATTTATCAAGACATTAAGAGGTTGCAATTGTGAATTAAGTCCTCCTGCAATAACAACAAGCACTATATTTCCCTGTCTCAATTTCTCTTTCACAGAATTTTTCAGATGACTACTTAACTGACCTAGCACAAGAAGAGAACTCTTCTTCAATAAAGCACCTTTTCATCTCTCCCACAGTGTCTTAATCCATAATTTCATACCAGACTCCCCCATCTAACATTTGTCATGTACATGAACAACACCACCTGGCAGTATTTCAAAAGGTTTTGGCATTGTTTTGTGCTTGCAAATGATAATTGAATTAAGTTTAGTACCCAGAATGCCAGGAAGTTTCAAGTTTAGTACCATCAACACAACATGAAAGGACAACAGTGTAGTGCATTTTTTCATGTTCACTTATTTTTATAGTTACATTTTTAGCACCTTTCATTGCAATAGTTCTGTTACTTGGCACATCAAATGTCAGAGAAGTTTCATCTGTATTCGCTATTTGGCTTAGTTCAACATTGGTTTTCTTTCAATTTTGAATAATAAAGTGATGGAAAGATAATATTTTCTCTTTTTACTGCAGTGACATTTTTTGAGATATTTTGGTTTTGGTTTGCATGCTAAGTCCATAAAGTCTGTAGTGCTAGATTACAAGCATGTATTTGAATCACTGTTGAATTGGTTCCAGTGCCATTTTGATGGTGTCCTTGAATTCATTTCCATATGTCATCTTCTAGTTTTGACCATTGTGCAGTCAGTCCTCTATTTGCACATTTAATCTTCCTCATTTTTCCAGTTCTTCTTTACTAGCTTGTCAGTCACAAATGGTTTTTTTCTGTTGGTGAAATGCCACTCAACTGCTTTGTTTTAATGTTCTTCTGCATATGCTGTTACTTTCAAGTTATAGCTCTCATCTTATGAATACCTTTTATTATTTATTTTTTTGTATTGTGAAACTAGCTACTAACAAAAATATTGTTGTGCTGTTACCAATAACACAAATCACTGTCAAATAAAGTTCACTGGCACCGTGGACTGCAATTATGAATCATAAGCTAGACAGTGTTCTGGGTTTGTGATGGCAGGGCAGGAGGGAGATAGCTTATGAATCCCTGCAACTCATGTTCATCGCATCGGTGCACTGCTGCTGCTAGTTGAATTCAATGTTGCCAGACAGAGATACGTTTCCCATGCCATTGAATGTATGGTCATTTTTAAGGCTGGCAGGAATTTTAAATCAAACAATGGACACTTTTACATTAATTTTGGGTATAAGATGCACCTGAATTATGGAGGCAATTTTGTGAAGAAAAAAGTATGCCTTATAGTCTGTAAAATATGCTAAATAACAATGGACCCATATATGCCCATAGAAATCACTACTAGAAGAGATGTAGGGGCAAGATGTTATTCAATATAGATGGCACAGATAGATAAATGTGTGAACTAGCACATAAGGTACAAAACAGACAACAATTTGAGCAAGATAGATGACAGCAAAGACTGACAAGGGGGTTACATAGTAATGAATGATGGCCACACACCTGATCTATCCAGTTACATTAAATAATCAAAAATTGATTGTTTTCATTGATGCTTAAATGTAGGAATACTGTTGTGAATATCTTTGGTGAAACAGTTTTGAAAGACAGAATTTAGTATTTCAGCCTTTATTAGTCTTCTTTTATTTGAGAGGTGCAGCGATTAATGAATATTTGGATAGATGATTTTGTTCCAGAAACTGTATAAGACCAAATTATTATTCTTTCATAATTTCATAATATTATTTTTCAACTAAGATCTTCATGGCATCAATTTATCTTGCAATGGCAAACAGTATTTTCAGATCTGTGTAATAAATCCCTCTACATTCACCCTCCCCCCCCCCCCCCCCCCCTCCCAAGGGGTGAACATTTGTTATTAATTGCTCAGGTAATTTTTAAACCTTTTCTGTCATATGTGTTAAGCAGAAATATCTTTCTACATGTCTTAAGGTCTGCACCTGCAGATAAAAGTGTTGCTGTTTCTCCAGTAATTTCTCATAATCACTCTAAGAAAATACAAGATGGGTTCTTTCAACATGGACGTGTGTGATTTGTTCACTAGCCTTCTCTAACTGATGTCTTCCTCTGCAGGACAATATGTTGACCTTCCATCTAATTAATATTGTAAAATGCTCAAATCATTTTATGTGACTAACCTGGGCATAATACATATGGTTAAGCTGAAATCTGAACATAATGTTATGGTTAACCTGAAATCTGACTGGTCCAACCACACTTCAGACTAGAATAGTTATTGTGTAAAAGGTAGCATATTGGCTTATAAGAGACCATTATTGAGTAAAATTCACATTTTGGATATGCTCTTTCTAATTCATGCACTTGACTATTTTCTATTTACAGCAACGCACATGAGTACACACCTGCACATGCGTGCCCGCACACACACACACACACACACACACACACACACACACACACCCACACACACACACACACACAGTGTTTTTACCTGTTGATATTTTATTTTACTCTAACATGAGAATACCTGATTTCAGGATCGAAATGATATACCACCAGTGTTCACAACAGTACCACGACCAGTTACTCTGGAAGACAGTGTACCCATTGGCACTACTGTAACAACTCTAATTGCAACTGATTCAGATGGGACACCACCTGGAAACAAGGTAATTACGAAGCTTTTCAGCTACATCATACCCAAACCTATATAGTTTATATCCAAATAAATGAGGAAGCTGATGAATGCTTCCTTGGAAGTGACTATTGCCATAATTTTGTGCATCTGCATATTGAATAATCTGATCAGCCCCTCCACCTCTGAATTTGATGATTGACAGAATGGAGCAGTGATCTGATGCTCAACAACAACTGAAATACAGATGCCATAAACTAAGGGCTGTTTTTGGAGATGGTGGTGGTTGGCACCCTCTCTGCGGCAAAGCTAGTAGATGAGGCACACACTGTAGTCGACTGGATGTGTAACATACGGGAAGTTATAAAGGGCATTGACAATGGCAACCATTTTCTGCCTGGGACAGTCCAACAAAATTGATGTAAACTATGTGCAGATGTGCTGGAGCTTTTTGATAGTGGGCAAAAGTGTGGCCCTTCTGGACCATATGTTCAGTGCCGAACAAATAAACAGGATGCCGTGGTAAAGATGTCATCCTGCACGTACCCCAACAAGTAGTTTGCAGTAGCTTATGACACCATGGGCACAAGAGAGATGGAATGACAACCTGACATTTGCAGCCTTTGCTGGGTATCAGGAGGACACTACATTGGGAGCCATAACCAGAAATTTGTTGAGAATGTCTCACTGATTTATATTTAAATCAAAACTCACTGCTTCGTGCCTGTCAAAGATTGCATCAAGTCCACACAGAAAGTGAGATAAAGTCTGGGCATTAGGCTCATTTTGCTCAAAATATCACTGTGATGCTTAACACACAGTTAAAAATGTGACACCTGTCATGCCTGCAACACAGATTTGGAGCCGCTAAAATAATACCTTTAAATGTTGTAAGTATTGCTCCATCACAGCCACTGCTATAATTATGTCATCCAGACAGTCTGCAGGATTTGGGATGTCCTGAATGAAATGTTTGGTTTGCAAAAATTGCAGGGAAGTGCTCTGTCTCCCCAGTCACCTGCCATCATCCAGATACCCTCTCAGTACCATCCAGGACTGGAAAAACTGAATTACATTCTCTACCAGGTTTCTGAGTAACTCTTGCCATATGTAGAGGTGAAAAATATTCTCCCCACCCCTTCCATGATGGTATTCTGCCACGCACCCAAGCTGTGCAATATTTTAGTCCATCCTTATTCCACTCCTGTTCCTGACTCCTTGACACATAGCTCGTATCCCTGTAAAACACCTAGACACAAGAATTGTTCCTTACATACTCCCACTACCATATAGTCTACTCCTGTCAGAGGCATTTCTTTTGACATCAGAGGCAGGGCGACCTGCAAAAGCACCAATAAGATCTACCAAATTAGTTGCAATCATTGAGCTTGTGGGTGCAACAACTAACAGGTTGTCTGTTCACATGTTGGCCACCACCGAGTTGCGACCAAGAGTTAGTTGCTGAGCACAAACACAACACATTGCACTTCACTTCAGTAGCTGCTTCACTGGCCATACCATCTAGATCCTTGCCAACTTTTCTGAATTGCACAACCTTCACTAGGTCCTGTCTCCACCTGCTTTTGTTCCCTTCCCTGCTCCCATTTCTGCCTCAACACATATCTATTGCCCCCCTCCCCCCAGTGCACCTTTATAGTCCTTTTCATTCTCTCCTCCCGCCCCATCCCCCTGCTGCATCTAGAACTCCACCATCCTGTCCTTCACACTCCCACAGTCAGAGTACAGCATCTTTCCCCACCATAATCTTGCTATCCCTCCCCCTCCTCTCCTCACACTTCTTCCTTACCTACACTGCTTGCCCCAGCCTAAATAGCTGCTCGCCTCAGACAGGCCTCAGTGCCCAGAGACAATAGTGGCCATATGTTTTAGAGTTGTGGTTTTTTCGTGTTTGTGTTTGTTTGTGTGTGTGTGTGTGTGTGTGTGTGTGTGTGTGTGTGTGTGTGTGTGTGTGTGTGTGTTTACACCTGGTGAAATACAATAATGAAAAGATATACATTCACCGTAAAGATGGCATGTTGAGTTGCAGCAATCTGGAGTAGGGCAGGGAAGGCAGTTGGATAGCAGGGTACGGGAGGGGTAGGAAACGAGCACTGTGTTGCGAAGTGTGCAAGGACTAGCAGGTGGCAGGACAAGGCTGCCAGGATCAGTGTCAGGGGACTGAAGGAGAGAGGGGAGAGGGGTGGTGGAGTGTAAACAGGGGACAGAAAAGGAGAGGAGCAGAGAGGGGTTTATTGGCAGAGAGCAGTGCACAATGAGGTTGAGGGTACATGTATGTGAAGGAGATGATACGACAAAGTGGGTGAAAACAATTGGCTGTAGAATATGGAGACAGTAGGTTATTGTAGGCTGAGGTTGGAACAGTTTTGGGAACAGAGAATGTGTTGTAATGATAACTCCTATCTGTGCAGTTTGGAAAAGCAGCTTTTTGTTTCGCAACCTGGGCCATATGGATCCTCCTCTCCACCACCAGCTTTTCTGAACTGCACAGTGGGAATTATCTGTACATCACATGCTGCGCTCCTGAAATTATCTCCACCTCAACTTTCTTTCCACACCCGTCACCCAAAATTTTCCGTCCTCTCTGACCTATCACCTCCCTCCCTACTCACATCTCCCCACCCTCATTATGCACTGCTTTCTGCCAGTGAATCCACCACTCTCTTCCCCTCTCTACTCCTCTCCTTTTCTGCTCTGGAAAAATTCACTTCCCCCACGGTCTCCAGGATCTGAGCCCGGCAGCCTTGTCGTGCCACCTTTTAGACCTTGCACTCAAAACTAAACAGTACTCTTCTCCCCAGCACCCACACCTCCACCCATATCACGTCATCCTGTACCCTGCACCATCCCACCCCACTGTTGACTGCTGCTTTCATTCAATGCAACAGTTGCAGTCTGCCCGCAGTGACCAGAAATTGTGGTTGTGTATGTGAGGCATGCCTGCTTGTGTGTGTGTTTTCCTTTCGGTTCTGAAGAAGACTTTGGCCAAAAGCTTAATGTGTAACTGCTTTTTCATTGTGCCTGTCTGCGACTCAATGCGTCGTCTTTAGTGAGTAGCAATTTATCCTCTTTATAATTGTTGATATTCCAGGCTAGACTTTCCACTTCTTGAAGGACTATGTCTGATAGCTTATCCAATAGACAACTTTTATATTTGCCTCTCCACTGCTCAATGTCTCCTCTGTGTGGTGAGTAGCAGTATGTCATATTGTCGTATTGAAAGGAGCATTAGTTTAAACATCTAAAACAAGAAATGGATGTCTACAAATAGAAAACAAAAATAATATACCATAATGTAATCTCTCAGGTTTTCTTGATGTGATTGATTAATGGTGTGTTTCCCAAGTGTTTGGCTGATTGTTGTCCCGCATTTTATGCACAATATTGTGACAACAACCCAGCTGACCTCTTCAGATGCTGCAAGTTGTGCTGTCATGTGTGCTTGCTCTCCAGACTCCAGCGAGACAGTGAACTGTTGTTAGCCTCAAGCCATTTTTTACAGCTGAGTTTCACTCCAAACATGCACTATATGGCTTTTGATGCTCTTTCATCAGAGCCTATACTGATATTCCATGAATTATGCATTCTCTCAGCATTTACCAGCTCTGGTGGATGTTATGATCAGCAAGAGCTTAATAAACTGAGCACTGGACACCAAGCCTTGTTTGCAAAAGAGACACATACTGAATCCTTGGAACCAATTGTGAAAAAGCTTGAAGATTGTTGTATTGGACTTTTAGTCATGTTCTGACATCAGCTTATATCTTCCTCAAAGGAAAATATTATGAGCAAACCCTTGGAATGGTGATCTGTAGTCTGTTATTGCTTGTCATGTTGAACCTATATGTGGAACACTTTGCAGCAGAGGTACTAGAATCTACCATTTCCACACTAACATCACACTGTTGATAAGTAGAAAACACATTTATGTTATGTACGGTTCTTGGGTGAGACGTCAGGTGTCATTGTGAAATTTCCACAATATTTCATTGGCGCAACTGACTGACATTGTCTGGTGCGGCAGACACACTGCTGAGGCTGTGACCAAAGCCTCCTGTTTATGACAGTCGCAGAAGAAACTGCACAGGCATGAATGTACCAAATTTGATGACCGGTAGTCTAGGTATTATGATCCGCAATGGGAGAGTGAGACAGCAACAGTCATTGCAGATTTCTTTTACTGGTCCAGATGTGTGCGTCTTCGACATTCAATGCATCTGTCCTCCACAGTGCAACAAGTTTGTCCAATTTACAATGTTCTGTAGCTACAAGCTTCTTAAAGTGAGACAATCTTTCACTGACCCTAAAAGAGCTCTAAGTTTCATTTGCAGGTGAAAGATGCATTTAACTTAATGTTTCTTAAATAATCTTCCTATTTTTGAAGAAATATTGCTGATGCATGGCAACACTGCCATTCCTCTTTGTTCCTCACTTTCTCCTGTCTCCTCACTTTGTCTAGCACATGCCGCGTGTAATGCACAGTGCATCTCTCACCCAGAATATTCATTCTCTAAAAATACAGTACAGAGGTGGCATAGCTCATCAAAGATGCTTTCAGAATCTGACATGGCTCATGATCTGTGGATCTACACCCTCAGCATGCCACTTCATTGTGCAGGATGGTGACAGCTCATGGGCTGTAAGTGTAAGTCTGTGCATCTAGGTTTATGGTACACAATGTGACACATGATGCTGTCCAGTTTTATCCACACCAATACATGCAGAAATGGTAGTTCACTATTTTTCTTCTTCTCCATTGCAAACTTGATGTTCAGTGATACAATACCAAGGGTGACATGACAAAGGTGACATCCACATATTGCTAAAAGCACTTAGGCTTCAACTTCCCAGACTTGAGTGCTCTCTCCTCAAAATCTTCTAGAAAAAGATTAACCCCATTGGGTAACTGTGACACTGTCAGCCTGTTCAAAGTATTGGTCACTGAATAAGAACTAAGTTGAGGTGAGCATGTGCTTCAACAAGTCAAGAAGATCCCTTGCAGCTTCTCACCAATCAGTAACACTGATTCCTTCCTTTTGCACTTGAGTGGAAAGAGAGAATATATTGAAACTAACAAGAGTATTTGATGGTGCAAGTCACAAGATCTGAGTTGTGAATGTAGTGTTTACATTTTTCCACTAAAGGGCTTAATCACACTGCTAGACTTTTAGCCAGGTTGTATGCTGGTGCACCACTGTGACTAATAGTTGGTCAAAGTGGTACCGTATCCTTGTGAATCTTGTTCAGTTCATATACTCTGGGAGGAACAAGTGCCTGTGTGCAAAGTCTGGCCACATTATCAGAGATTGTGCTGTTTTTGAGAAGCTCTAAAGTTCTCTGTTGTATTTTTGTGGTAAGGTCATAAGTTTCGATCTTGCAGAAGGGGCTGAACTTAACACCCACTCTGAGGACACCACCCATTTTGGATATTATTAGTTCTATTGAACAGGGAATCTTGAAACTGCACAGGGATGTTATCAAGGAAATCAAATGGGAGACTTGCTTGCTCTGACATGAACACCAGTGCCCAAAAATAATGTCTCTGACACGAACACCAGTGCCCAAAAATAATGTCTCGGCTGCAGACAGGTCAGCGCTTCAATCTCAGTGTGAGGATCCTGGTATTGTGACGTTACCAGTGGATAAAGGCAGTGAAAATTTCATCCTCTCCAGACTGACGTACTTAAGCAAGGTGAACCAGTTATTGGACAACTTGCCTATTGCCTTCTAAACTAGGACTCGACAACCAAAATACAACAAAGAACTTCAGAACAGTCTTTGATGTTGTGGCCAACAACCTTCATACACAGGCATCTGTTCCTTTCAGACTATGCAGATTGCCCAAGATTCATAAGGGTACTGTGCCACTTCAAGTAATTGTCAGTAGCACTGGAACACCGACATACCATCTGACTAAACATCTAGCAGCACAGTTGAGCCCTTTAGTGGGAAACATGAGTACCACTTTCATAACTCAGATGACTTCATCCATTGGCTCAAGAACTTGTGACTTGCACCATCAGATATTCTCATTAAGTTCAATGTGGTCTCACGTTTCACTGGAGTGCCAATGAAAGGTTCAGTGTCGCTCATTGGCGAGAAGCTGCAAGGAGAACTTGTTCATTTGTTTAAGCACATGTTTGTCTTGACGTACTTTTTATTCAATGACCAGTACTTTGAACAGACTGATGCTGTCACAGTGAGTAATCCTTTGTCACCTGTTGAGCCCAATCATTTTAGGAACATTCCAAAGAGAGAGCACTCCAATCAGTGGAGTTGAAACCTACAAGACTCTTTTTTGTTATCTGGCACCATGGCATTCACTTTTGCAATACCTAAATTCACTTCATTAGAACATCGAGTTTATGATGGGGATGGAGAAAAATGGTGAACTACCATTCCTGGATGAGTTGGTGGGAAGAAAAGAGGATGGCACCTTGCACCACACCGCATACCTTAAACCTGCACATGTGGACTTATACACCAGCTGTCCCCTTCCTGCACAACAAAGTGGCAAGCTTATGATGTTGGTCCACAGAGGATGAGCCGTATTGAATTCAGATGGCTATCTGATGAACTACACCATCTCCACATCATATGTTTAGAGAATGGATATTCTGAATGAGAGGTTCACTGTGACTTATGCCTAGCGTGTGCTAGGCAAAGTGAGGAGATGGAAGAAAATGAGGAACAGAGAGGAATGGTCATCTTGCCATATGTTGGCAGTGTTTCTTCAAAAATAGGAAGATTATTCAAGAAACATAAAGTTTAATGCATCTTTCACCCGCAAGTGAGCCCTGAGCTCTTTTAGGATCTGTGAAAGATGATCTTGGTTTAAGAAGACCTGGTTTCTACGAGGGCTATCCACAAAGTACATTACGTTTTGGAATTAAAAATAAATAAAGTATTGGAATTTTTTTAATTATATACAGATGAAAGCCACACTTAAATACTACTTTTCTACATATTTGCCATTTAAATTAAGGCACTTATCGTAGCGATGGACGAGCTTGGAAATTCCTTCATCGTAAAATTCGGCCGCCTGCGCCTTCAACCACGTGGTTACCTCTTCTTGAAGCTGTGCGTCGTCATCAAAACGCTGCATAGCCAACCACTTCTTCATTGCTGGGAATAAGTGGAAGTCGCTCGGTGCCAGGTTGGACTGTACGGCGGATGAGGAAACAACTCCCACTTAAAAGATTCGAGGACTTCACGAGTGGCATTTGCCGTGTGGGCCCGGGCATTGTCGTGAATCAGCAAGATTTTTGAGCCCAACTTTCCCCTGTGCTTGTTTTGTATTGCTCTTCTGAGGTTGTGCAGAGTTTGGCAATACCTTTGAGAGTTTATTGTAGTGCCTCAAAAGACAGTCGCCATCACCTTCCTTGCCGACATTGTCTGCATGCATTTCTCGGGTTTTTGGGGGGAATTCGTGTGCCCCCACTGCATTGACTGCAATTTTGTCTCACAGTTCACATGCTTAACCCATGTTTTGTCACCAGTAACAATGCGATCGAGTAATGAGTCGCCATCTTTCTCGTAAGCGTCCATAAACGTTAACGCTGCAGCCATTCGCTGATTTTTGTGAATCTGTCAAGATTTTTGGTATCCGTCTTGCACAAAACTTGTGGTAACCAAGCTTTTCGGTAATGAATTCGTGCAACAAACTTCATGAAATTTGTGGAAAACTCATAGAGACTTCCGTTATTGTGAAATTATGGTTTTCACGGACCGTGGCATTGACTTTTTCGACAAGTTCGGCAGTCACTATGCTGGGTCTTCCACTTCGCTCTTTGTCGTGAACATTAGTTCAGCCATTTTTAAATTTTATGACCCATCGACGCACTCCACCTTCAGTGATTATGTTGTCCCCATACACTTCACAAAGCTGCCAATAGATTTCTATCGGTGTACAGTTTTTTGCAATCAGAAACCTTATTACAGCACGCACTTCACGCTTCGCGGCATTTTCGATTAACGCTGACATTTCAGACTGTCACAGTAACTCAACGGAGTACAGCACGAATCTCTCACTAGCACGGCAGGATGCCGACTGAGCGGCAGAATGCCATGACACCAAGATAGCTGCACTAGCCCCGCCCCTAACGGACACAAACGAAAACGTAATGTACTTTGTGGATAATCCTCGTATAAGATTTCCTGCAACTACAAGCTGGCATACATTGAAAAAGCCTGTTAGAACATAAGCACTGAACATCAACAGCACACATATCTGAACTGCCAGAGAAATCTACAGTGCCTGAGTTTAGTACAGGGCACAGTGTGGAATACAAAAACACCAGAGTTATCTCATTTACCTCTTCATACTGGGGTAGAGTGGAAATTTGCAGCTCAGCTAACCAGCTATAAAGGGACACAGGATAGTAACTTAGTACAGCTTGGTATCTAGTGCTGGCCATGTTAAAATCACAGTGACTGCAAAGAAGATCTGTTGTACATACAAAGGATGACTGCTGTGGTGAGATAGATACACGATTGACAATGGTGACAACAGGCACATGCCAGTGTGGACACATAGGTCGGCAGGCAGCTCCTGACAGAGGGTGCTGGGGTGGCTGATGGCACAGTACAGTATGACTGACAGCCTCTGCACTTATATCAAATCTGTCCATTCTCCGTCTGGCTAGTGGCGTAGCTGTCTCCCCACTACTGGTCAGGATATTTGCGCTACTGGTCACTGAATTTGATGCGTTAATACACCTGCACAGTTTCTTCTCAGTCTGGCATAAATAGGGGGCTTCAGTCAGAGCCTCAGCAAAGTTTTTGCTGCACTTGAAGATGTCGACAAAATATTGTGAAAATTTCATGACAATGTCCCATGTCTCCCCCAAGAACCGTATTTACCACTAGTCCACCTGTAAAGCCTCAAGCAACACAACACATTTGTGGTGTGCCCTCGTGGAACAAGAAATTTGATGAGTTCCTGGAACATTTAAACTCTGTCCATTGTAATAAAAAATTCATGGTGGAACTTCCCTTGGCTTATTAGTTGAGAAAAGACTAGTCATCCCTGTGTCACAACATATACAGAAAACCCATGAACAATGACCTCTAACTTCATGCCCTGAGCCCCCCACCATCTGTCACATTTGCTGCTAAAGTCTGGTACTTAGAGCTTGAACACTTTCAGACAAGGAGGGCCTTGCAGAAGAATTACAGCACCTACAAATAGTTTTCTGAAGGAATGGGTACTAAATTGAGTGGGCATTGCAGACAAATTCAAGACTGCCTGAGAAAGAGTTTGAGACTGATTTAGAGTAAGAGAAACCAAGAATCACTTACCTACCTTATGCTGGCCTAATTTAAGAAATACTGCTAGACTTCTACTAAAACATGGCATCCCATTTATTTTGCTCCCATCCACAAATATAAAAGTGAAAGTGAAGATGAAGAGAGATCTCTCACCCCTCCCTTTCTCTCTCTTCATCTTCACCTTTCTCTCCTTTATCCCACTCCCCCCCCCCCTCCCCCCTCCGCACCCTCTCCCTCTTCCTACATCTCTTTTTGTTGTACCCACTGTACTCTTTTCTCTTTTTCATTTTGTTGTGAGGCTACAGAGTCATCTGTCCAAGAACCTGCCTCTTTCCTGCTGCCTCCTCCGTGTGTCCTACCCTTCTCCATGCCCAATTGCACCTGGCAAGGCAACAGCTGTTAATAATAGGGTATGAGTAGTCTTGCCATGGACATAGGAGTGTGCATTAGAGGGTCTGAATGGTTGTATGTGTGAATCTGTGTACTGTTGCTAGAAAAGGAGATAGCACTCAAAAGCTAGTGTGAATGGTGTTTTCCATTATGTGTTCCTGTGCTCGATGCATCGATCTGCTATTGGATGCTGCTTGCTTTCCCTTATTTTACACATTGTTAAAATGTTGTCATTTGTGCTGCCATTGTAGAACAGAAGAATGGTTGTAAGTTGTACTACTGCAACACAGCAAAACATATTTCATGAAGGAAGGAGTAGTAGCATAGTAAATGCTATAGTTATCATATCTGACTCCTAATTTAGGTACTATGAATTTGGAACATGTAAAATGCAATTGTGAAAAGTGGTGCCAGTAGCCCATCTACAAAGGTTGCCATCTTTGCCTAAGAATACAAGGAAAAAAATTATGCTTCCTTTTCAGCTCAGTGACTGAAATATGGTAGCACTAACTTGGAAATAAACGGGAAGTGTGTTTAAAGTTCTGTATGTGTAAGATCATCATGAATATACTAACATTACAAATCAGAGATAAAGTGTTAGTAGGAAATGTGATGAAGAGTAACAAATCCAAAATGAATTATACAGAAATCTTTGTGTAACTTCGATTTTTCACTCTTTTTGATTGATAGTGACGGGGAGGGGGGAATACTCCAATCATTATTGCTGCTGGACAGTTGGCATTCGATAATGCTCCCTGTTGTAAGTGTATATCACAGAGATTATGTATGTATTAAATTAGAATGACTCATATGCTTATTAAATAAACTTCTAGTATGTATAATAAAAATATTTTTCTTAGCACCACTATGCATATTTTTCATAGCCACAGAACATACTGTATATTACAGTGAGGCAGCTCTCTGAGTGCAAAAAACGTATCTGGCAGTAGAAGACAGTTTTGTGTATTGTGAGTGTCTTCAAAAGCAGAGACTTGGTTTTTTTATTGTAACTCACACTTTAGAGTAACAAAATATATTGAACACAACTTTATAGCAACAGATTGAAATTGTCTATTAATAAACACAAATAAACTATATTATTTCTTGATGGAAATTGATATAAGCCCTAATTACTGATAGAACTAAATTATATATTTTGATTATCCTTCGAAACTATACTATTAGAAATAATCTACTGTCCATTAATGAACTTTTGCTGTTTGATTATGACCAGCATTACTATTTGAACTTACGTTATTATGAATACATACATAATATATCAAAAGTGTGATGTTCACTACAAGAAACAATGTTAGGTATATATATGTTCTCATGCTGTCTGTTTGGCTTGTCCCATATCATATACACTCCTGTACATTAAATGATTGGGTGAATCAATAGAGAAGTAGTGCAGTAGAATAGTGCCTGATTGAAATTCGTGTAAGTTCAAGCACTATGACTTTGCCTTGCAAGTTTGTTGTAAGTATGAGATTAAGCAAAGTTTCTTCTAAGCTCGGCAGTGGCAGAAAAAACACGCACGCACGCACTACACACACACACACACACACACACACACACACACACACACACACACACATATTAGTTGAAGCACTATAACACACAAGTCTAAATCAGCCCAGGTAAACAGCATAAGTCATAGTTCACTGGAAGAGACAAAAGTTTGATAATAGTAACAGAAAATGTGTCCACCACCAGGTGACCTAACTTTGCTTGTTACTGAAGTTCACATTTCTGCCAAAGGCACTCTCACTGGACCTTGGCATATCAGTACAAGCATATCTTCCATTTACACATCTGGCAGGATTACTAAACTCAGTATTATGACAGGTATGCATTATTTGTACTTGATTGCCTTTTATACAAGAGGAAGTCAATGGAACTACAAATGAAGACAGTTAGCTCATCACAAAAAAATGATCAATCAGTCTACTACTAGATTAAATCAAATAAACCTGGGAATTTAACTTTTAAATGCACTACCTTCACAAGCACACATTGTCTCACTTATGAGTTTTTAAGTCTGTGGTACAAAATTATCCAAAAAAGGTGTTCTACACAATGGAGAAATTAATGGATTGTACTAAGGAATATTTTACATTTTGACTTTTATTGTCTTTAATCTGTGTGTTTTTACTGGTTTACCACTTTACTGCAGTGTGTTATTGTTTACTAGCTTATATTATTTTTCTTAGTCCTGCAAATTCTTGATCAGCTTAAGGCCTTGACACACCCTCTTACATCAAACTCTGTTGAAATTACAACAAAGTTATAGCATGTGCAATGCACAATAACGGATGAATAATTGGAGCTGAATTTGCACTTCTTTGTCATAGGTTCGATATGAACTTATTGGAAGAGGAAAAGCAAACAAATACTTCCAGATTGATTCTGATACAGGTGTTATACACGTTCGAGATGACCTACGGAAAGAAACACTCGATGAATACCAAGTAAGTAATATTTTGGTAAATGCAAATTTTCAGTAGTGTAAAGCTCTGCAGTGCTTTGTACATTACCACTTTTATTTTTTCTAGGTCGATATTAAAGCCTATGATCTCGGTGAACCACAGTTGTCATCTGTGACATCAGTACCTGTTTATGTCCGCCACGTGGCAACTGTTCCACCAGATGAAGGGCTGGGCTTTGCTGACACTTCTTATACTGTAGAGATTCCTGAGAATGCAACTGCAGGCACCCTTATAAAGACACTTACAATTTTGAACATCAGAGCTCAAGACATAGCTCCTCTTCGGTGCACAATAACAGATGGTGACATTCAAGGTTAGTCTTCAGTGCATCTTAAATCAACTACAAACAACGTATTCCTCAATAAGGTACTTTTCATTAACTGTCATTATTATCACAGCAAAATTAATAGACTTATTCTCATTTCATTTATAAGGTCTCTTCTACACAAATGTGACAAAGGATCGGAACTGTGAATTAAGGTTAAGAACTGCTGGTCTGGACCATGAAAGAGTGCAACAGTATCAGGTGGCTATAAAGCTAGACACTCTTTCTGGTTTGGTGAATCAGATGAGAAACAGCACTACTGTAAGTAAACGTGAGAATTTTATATCTCTGTACTGTCTACTTATTGAGGTAATTGATAAGTCTAATCTTCTGGACTATGGTTCTTACATTCCAGGTTAAGATTCAGGTTGTAGATGTGAATGACAACAAACCTGAATTTATATTCCCAGAACCAGACCAAAAATTTTCAAAGGGAAAATACTTTGGGGCAATTGCAGCAGATTCACCTATTGGGACATCTGTTTTGCAGGTTAAAGTAAGTGAAATATTCCATATAACTAATAAACCTCTTTGTGTGTAACTCGTTCATTCATTCATTCATGCTGGTTTGAGAAGCCAGAGATGGCAATCATGTGTGCATGAGATGTGCATGCTTTTATGAATGAATGTGTGTATGTGTTTCCCTTTCAGAAGAAGGCTTTGCCTGGAAGCTAATGTGTAAGTGTCTTTTCATTGTGTCTAAATGCAGTTCAGCACGTCATCTTTACAGTGAGTAGCAGTCTATATGTATTTGTGTCTGGAGAAAAACAGCTCCTCTGCTTCCTGCTGCTGTAGTGTTAATATTATTATTGTTTTTGAGACTTTTGGCCTGTAGGCCATCTCTGTGTTCTGGAGTTTTAGTTAGTAAGATTACAAATATCTACAAATTTCATAATTACTTTTAAAACAAATACATTATTTTGATGAAGTAGAGTTGCTATAGTAGCTGGTAAAGGTTGATGAGATCTGATTAGTCATTGCATGAAATTGGCTTGCTGGTTTGCATGCAGTTTATATTAGAAAAAAAAGTTTGATATCCCATACAGATATTCAATCACTTTTTCAATGAAGATTATCTTGAATGTGTATTCAGTTAAGATGGTTAGAAAATGATCTGTACTTAAATCTCATATGAATTATAGGACTTCCTTGCCAAAAAGCTATAAGTTTCACTGGGAAGTGAAAACAGTGTCTTGTAACCTGTGCTTGCCTACAGAAAAGTGCAGTCCACTCTGCCACTCCCTGAGGTTTTGGACCCATCAACATTACTGTGGAAGTATTCTGGGTAATTATCAGCAGTGCAGGTTTTACTAATTATTCTGTGCGGGCATTTGGTTTTGTTGGGAAGTAGAAGACATCAGCAACTGAAATAATTTTGTTATGTTTGTCATCTGTATTAGGATATGGTAGCATTCCTTGATAATTTGGTAAAATGTTCTTTAAATTTATGGAGCTTGTACACAATTATGTTTTTAGAGTAGTGTTTATTCTCTGTCTACTCATGTCATCTGGAAACCATCTGCAAATTTTTGTCTCAGTGGGTACTCAGTTACAGAAAGTAGTTTTGGGAGCAATATATCCATCATTAATTTCCATTGTAAGGCATCGGACATTTCTGTGGCTTCCACTAACGGTGCATTTGTTGCCATTGAATGAACATGTAGCTCCTAGGTGTGTCCTGATGCAGCTAAATTAGAGTTTTCTCAGTTCCGAAATTGAATTCCTGTTGCCTCTGCAGAATAACATGCTTCCTTAGTCAGTTTCAGATCTTATTAGGTCACTGCATATTAATAGTAGAATATTACTATCAACTCACCACTATATTCTTGTAACCAATCACAATGCGTTGAGACGAGGCTGGATCTTGTAGTGGTCAAAATTTTTAAGGCCATTACAACATATATAAAACAGCACTTGAGTGCAACATTAGCGCATTCAGTGAAAATTATTTGGAGTGCCAGCAGGAAGAATTTAAAGAGATAAGTCATAAATACTTATTGGTAGAAGCAAAATGCCTTTGGACTACAGTTATTCAAATAAATGTACAAGTCACCTAAGAGAACGAAATAATAACTTGCCCTTTATCAGTTACAAAACTCTCAGGGCTGTTACTTAGTGTTTAGATTATGATTGAGTTGTAGTGCATTTTTAATGGGTGGTGAGCTGGCTGATATCAACACGAGGGAGGTGTGCTGCAGAGAACTGGCAACACTTCGGTAGCGGCACATAGTCAGTGGCTGAGGCAAGTTGACAGTGGTCAGAGGTGGGTACCCGGCTTTGGTGGTGTGCCAGAAGGTGCTCAGGAGACAAATGCGTCTCTCACCAGTCAGCAGGGGTTTTTTTCTTTTCCCCGTGGACAACACATGTTTTCTTCCTCGGCTCTACACAAGTCCTTCCAGGGCAATGCCTTTACATCCTCCAGACTTATGTGGATGGTTGTGTCTGTACATTTGATTGGCTCGATCATATTCTTCTTCTTGATCTTTATTGTTCACTACCATTATTAAACGTTTTTTCCTGCCCAAAATTTCCAAATTATTGTGGTAAGAAGGTAGGACCGTACAGAGACCTTACATTGGCTAGTATTCCTTCACTGGGCAAGCTCCATGTCACCAGTCCGCTTCAGTGCATTTTTTTCCCACACTCCTCTCAGCAAGAGAGATGTGAAAAGGCATTCATGGCAGGCATTCTTCCCCTTAGTAAACTGCTTATCATCATTTCACATTAGTGTTTTGTGTCCTGTATAAGAATCCAATTATAGCCCTGTCTGGTACACTGCAAATATCTTATCTCCAGTTTCGAAAGGTGTTTGCAGTCCTTCTGGAGATACAGAAAAACAATCTGGTGGATGACAGTGTGGATGTCCTGGAAAGGGATGATTCCTTTTCGGCTCATAGGCACCTGCACACCTCCTTTAGGAGTGGTCAGGGCCTGGGAGAGAGGGAAGGCAGGTCTCTGTCCGAAGGCCCATTACACAACATTCATCTTAGGTGCAGAAAATTATTTACAGAGTATAATTTTTTGCATTTTAGTCACAGTGGTGTGGAGGTAAACTCCTAAATTGTCTTTATATTCAAATAGTTTTACTCCATGTTTGTGTCAGTGTTCATCTACAATTTATATAGCCACTGTAATACAAGTCCTTAAATTTGAGCTTTTCTTAATATATGTACAATTGTAAATGATTTGTACCTTTACCCATACATTGATTACAGTGACATTCTGAGAAGAAAAAACAAAACCTTACATTTTCAAATATTGTCATCTATCAAACCTATCCATTGGCCACAAACATCTACGGTAAAGTTTAGCAGAGGATGAGGGTCCGAAAGGAAGCAAGAGAGTAATTTATTTGAAACAGTTATTGGATCTAATGAGCACCCATGACATACGACATGAATACAGATAGCATTTAATGCTACAACAGATGATAAAAGTTTGCGCCATCAGATGCCATGCATGCCTGACGCTAATGGAACATTAACCGCTGCTTGTAGCAGTTGTGCAGATGATTCTTGTGATGAGATCCATTTCACATTCCACAGGATCACAATATCTGAGAGATTTCATGGCTCCTCATCTAAATTCAGTATAGTTGGGGGCTAGGGACCTGGTCCATGATGCCCACCTAGTCCATCAATGTGGGAATTACCTGTTCAAATACCTATGAACAGAACAAATCTCTCATGTATCACAATCCTGTGGAGTCTGAAATGAATCATTTGCAAGAATCCTCTGAGCAACTGCTGCACTCAGAGAAACTCCTGATATGCTCAAGAATTTCCGGCATTCAATACTCCATCAGTGTCGGGTATGGGTGGAGCCTGATGGTGCAAACTTTGAGCTATATTCAAGCTGTGCATCGTGTGTACTCGTTATGTCCTCATTATGTCTCTCATTTTTTCCTTGGCATATCTTTGAATGCTCAATTACTACAATGTCATTTCTTACTTCTTTCTCCATGAGTGCATAATCTTAATATATGATGGTATCTTAATAACTTCCCTCAATAAACCATAACTTCTCTCTCACAAAAGCTCATTTACCTCATCAACTCACTTCAGTACATCAATTTTTCATGAACCTTCATTAAATATTAATGATGATGCTTCTTTTCCAAAGGTGTGTTCCTCTTACATTACTTATTTCATCACAACCAACACTTCATCAACAAAATAATAACTTATAATAATATTTCACTCCCATGGTCCAGATGGGTTACTACTACAAAAATCTTATAGTATGTTCTTATCTCTCATTCCTGGAATTTATCGCATGTATTCTAATGCTACCTGTGCAGTTTTATGGTATTTCCCACTTGTGGAAACATGCTGTCACTGTTATTATCTTACTAAATTATCATGGCCTGTACTTATCAAACATTGACACTACCATTCATTATACATATCTCAAAATAATTACCACAACTGTAGCTCAACTCATTTATATCCACTGCTGATCTGTCTGAATAAATATCTCAGTTTCTTACTTGAATTTATCCTCAGTATGAAATCCAACTGTACAGCTTATCACTTTTCCCTCACATTTTTCCACACTTATCAAAGCTTTGGGTTAACACAAAACTAATACAAACTCTCTGACATCACATCTATGTCTGATTCTGTTTTCCATTTGATCACTGGGTTTACCATTTGATCACTGACAAATTTTCTGTGTCCGACTTTATGAAACTTCCTGGCAGATTAAAACTGTGTGCCCGACCGAGACTCGAACTCGGGACCTTTGCCTTTGGTGGGCAAGTGCTCTACCATCTGAGCTACCGAAGCACGACTCACACCTGGTCCTCACAGCTTTACTTCTGCCAGTATCTCATCTCCTACCTTGCAAACTTTACAGAAGCTCTCCTGCGAACCTTGCAGAACTAGCGCTCCTGAAAGAAAGGATACTGTGGAGACATGGCTCAGTCACAGCCTGGGGGATGTTTCCAGAATGAGATTTTCACTCAGATGGTAGAGCACTTGCCCGCGAAAGGCAAAGGTCCCGAGTTCGAGTCTCGGTCGGGCACACAGTTTTAATCTGCCAGGAAGTTTCATATCAGCGCACACTCTGCTGCGGAGTGAAAATCTCATTCTGGTGTCTGACTTTATATTTGATGCCAAATCACTCCTTCTTGATTCCAAACATTTTGTGCCCTCTGCCATGAACCAATTTAAATTTACAAGTGTGTTTTCTGGTGTGAGTGCATCCCTGCCATTTTCGTCTTTTACGTGACCTTATGTTTCTTGTATTGTCTGCATCACATAACAGTCTAAAATTTGTGAGCAATGAATTTACCAGTACTGTGTCAGATGATGCATTCTGTAATTGTGGTGCAACATGTGACATTTTGACCCTGCACTGTCCCACATCAGGTATCTCATTTCTATCAATTACTGACGAGCTGGGATTGACACATTCTGTTGCAGTGCTGCTGCTATTCCCATCTACAACTTCACATTGTGGCACAACTGCTTCTTGCGGTGGCAGATCAGCCTCCTAATGTAACACAACATGGATGTAATTTGAGGCCTTGTCAATTACATCGGTACTTCCAGTGATTACTTCACAGATGTCGCATATTATTTGCTCATCTGCATCTGACCTCACTATTTCTGGTTGTTACTCATCCTTTGCATCACTCATTTTGTGTGCAGAACTGCAGTGCACATTATCTTTTGCACCTTCCATCAATAATATTTTCTTCCACAGTTTGAAATTATTAGACAAAGCTTTTCACATCTCTGGAAATGTTGTATTCATGTGTTCTGTTAAATATGTGTGGCTTTCTGTAGCTCTCTCCCCATTGCATTGCCCCTGCCAAACATTAATTGCACTGGATTTTCTTTACAGCTGGCATTCTGCAGAAACCTTAAGGGGCTCCGGAACGCCCTATACTTGCAATGTTAAAATAATGCTTATAAATTACATCTTTCCTCACAAAGTATTTGATGTAGGAAGTTGAACTTTTTACAGATTATTTATTGGAATATGGGCTACAACTTAACACAGGGATTTTACAAAATTTTAGTTCAGTTATTAAAAATGATTTTTTTTCAATTGTAATGAAAATTCACAACTTTTTTTGCAATTTTTTATTTATATATTCAAAAATATACAGTTTTTTTGGAAAAAGGCTGTGTTAAATTATGCAGAAGGTACTGTGTAACATTTACTGAAAGTTTGAAACAAATATGTTTGGAAGATCCTTAGAAAACATGTAATTAGTATGAGAAAATGAAAGTTTTGGGAATCGAGCGACAAAGATTGGATTAACTTTTTAGTGCATTCCAGGTCCATAGGATGGATTATCTTCATCCTCTGCAGACTCCTCCTCCAGCTTCCTCTTGTTCCTCCTCCTGTTTACTCTTGCTTGTATTTCTAGACTCTTTACAGCCCTGTCTGCAGCCCGAAGGCGTTCCTTGTCTAAAGCAAGCATCGCTCGTTGTTGTGTTCGTAGATTTTGCTACCATTTTCTTCAGTTGCAGTTACTCCAACACTGTTCCAAAAGGTGGTCATGTATGAACACTTATCACATTTCAGTTGTATTTCACTAGCAAGTCCTACGTGCTTTATTATGGAGAGTTCCAGACCAACTTCACTACAATGAATACGTCTTACACAGTTTGAAAAAATTCCTTTGAGAACCGACATATCAAATATTTCATTCACATCCGATTCGCCCATAAAACATTCATAGTTTTCACTCACTGAACCAAGCTTCTTCTGTGAAGTATTATCTTTCCTACTTTGACAGCTATGGGCAGGTGTACTTGAGAGGTTAGGTTCACTCACTTGGTTATCGTCTTTATTGTTTACAGTAATAACATATACCTTTGGCTTTCCAACATTTCTCCTTTTCTTAAAAGCCTTCAGAGGATTTCTAATAACTTTACTTTTACTCATTATTATACTTCAACAAAACAGAGACTCAAGAAACAGAATTAATTACGAATATTTTCGAGATAACGACAGAGTAAATAAACATGAAACAATCGACAATCGCACCAGCGATATGTATTGAACCATCACAGGTTATCCACAACACATACTTTATCTCACCTCACTAAAATGTACCTGATGAACACGGATGTTAATAATAACACCATTTGACTGCAGTTTAACAGCGCCACAGTGGGTCACGCCCATGTAGAACACATTTCAAAAAAAATTTAAAAATAGTTGTCATCTTCGGAATTGAATAAATTATATATCTATTAAAAGGTAATAGTCTGCAGATTCAGAAAATGCAAAAAAGTAAAAATTGAACTTTTCATGATTTTGAGCCTTTCCGGAGCCCCTTAATATGACACTCCTGGAGACGTTCAGTTATCTGTAACAATCTCTCCATTGAATTGCTCCTGGGGAACAATAATCACATTGGATATGCTTTACAATTGGCATTCTGCAGAAGCCTTATTACGACTCTCCCGGTTGCGTCGTTATTGCCTCTCTGTAACACAGCTGCCGGACTACCGCAAGTGTCTCAACAACATTGTTGGAGTATTTCTGCGTGTGCCTTTCTGTGAGAATGCTTCCTGCATATAGCGAGGACATCACCGTGGAACCTGTTCTGGTTGTCCAATAAACTGTCTCCGAGTCACAGCTGCTAGCTTACTGTAAAACTTACACCATCTCATTGCTGCTGCTATTCCACAATAGCTTCACCATTGCACAACCATAGACATTATGTGGAGGACTATTGATGATACTCTTGCTGCCATTCTAGAAATGCTTCTCTACCTCACCATTTCCAGTTAAAACACACTGCTGAAGTCTTTGATGACTCCTATCATTCTGCCGTGTTCTCACCATGAAACCACATCTAGATGTCCAGTAGTTCATAACAGAGGCACAGCACCCGGCTTACCGCAGCCCTCCTATCCTCACGTTGGTGCTGGGACATAGAAGTAGCTTCGCCATCAGACAACTGTGGGTATTCTGCAGCCGCCTCACCACAACATTATGCCTGCCCTTCAGGAATCACCTCTCCATCTCATGGGTGCTGGTAACTGCCTCTATGACTGCTGTAGTATTTCTGCATTTAGCAAGGGTCTCACAATGGAACCTCTTCTGGATGTTCAATATTCCGGTTTCAAGGCACATCGTGTGGCTTGCTGTAACACTCCCTCCATCACATTGCTGCTGGGACTTGGAAATCATTTTGCCATTACAATACAATAGACATTCTGCAGACGGCTCAATATGACACTCCCACGGGGATTCAGTTATTACCTCCCTTAATGTGGCTCCATGACACTATTAGGGTATTTCTGCAAGTGCCTTCCTATGACAATACTGCTGACATTTAACAAGGATGTCACTGTGAAACTTCTTCTGGATGTCCAGTAGTCTTTTAGCAAAACTAAGCTGTGGGCTATCTGTAACTCTCCCCCCATCGCATTGCTCCTGGGAAACAGAAAAGCCATCAGATTTGCTTTGCAACAGGTATTCTGCAGACCCCTTAATAAGATAATCCCACTAGTGTTCAGTAGTTCCTCTGCATAAGACGGCTGCTGGCCTATTGCAGGTGTCTCGACGATGTTGTTGGAGTCTTTCAGTGAGTGCCTTTCTATGAATGTGCTGCTCGCATTTAGCAAGGGTCTCACAACAGAACATGTTCTGGGTGTCCAATAAACTGTCTGATGCACAGCTGCTAGCCTACTTTAAATCTTGTGTCATCTCATTGCTGCTGGGACACCATAATTGCTTTGACGTTGCACTATCACAGACATTCTGCAGAGGTCTCTCAATGACACTGTAGTTGCTGTTCTAGAAATTCTTTTCCATCTCAACATTTTATGGGTTACTACAGTGTCTCTCCAACACACTGCTGGAGTCTGCGACGGCTTCTATCATTCTGCAATATTCTCACTGTGAAATCACATCTGGGGGCCCATTTGAAACTGAGGCACAGCTACCGGCTTACTGTAACCTCACTCCCTCACATTGACTATGGGAGACAGAACTTGCATTGCTATCAGACTAATACAGTCGATCTGCAGACACCACACAATGAAACAATGCTGCTTTTCAGGAATCACTTTTCTATCTGATGGGTGCTGGCCTACCACAAGTGTCTCTATGACACTGCTGGAGTCAATCTGCAAATGCATTTCTCTGACACTGCTTCTGGAATTCTGCTAGGGTCTCACCATGGACTATCTTCTGCATGTCAAGCAGTCTTTCTGTGATACGAAACTGATTTCTTTTGTAACTCTCTCCCCAACACCTCGATACTCGTACACAATAACTGCATCACCATTGCAATACAATAGTCATTCTGCCCCTCAGGAAATGCCTCTCCATCAGTGATGGATTAGTATGCCAGCAGCCAGATGGATCAATATTGCAGCCCACTGGTGTTCAGTCATTACCTCCCACAACCCGGCTAGTCTTCTACTACAAGCATCTCCACGAGACTATAGGAGTATTTCAGTAAGTGCCTTTCTATGACAATGCTGCCAACATTTAGCAAGGGTATCAAAATACAAACTCTTCTGCACGTCCAGTAGTCTTTTTGGGAGAATAAGGCAAAGGCCTTCTGTAAATCTCTCCCCCTTGCATTGCTCCTGGGAAGCAGTAATCACTTTGCCATGCAGTAGAATAGGCATTCTGCAAACACCTTAATATGACAAATCTGCCGGTACTCAGTTATACCTCTCCATAACATGACTATTGGCCTACTACAAGTGTCTGAACGACATTGTTCCAGTATTTCTGCATGTGCATATCTTTGAGATTGCTGCTGGCATTTAGCAAGGGTCTCATAATGGAACCTTGTCTGTGTGTCCAACAATGTGCTTCTGAGACACAGTTGCTTGCTTACTGTAACTCTTGTGCCATCTCATTGTTGCTGGGACACTAATATTGCTTCACCCTTACACTAATATAGGGATTCTGCAGATGACTCTCAGTGACACTGTTGTTGCTGTCCTAGAAATGCTTCTCCATCTTACCATTTCTGGGCAACAGAAAATCTCAATCCATAACACTGCTGAAGTGTGCAACGGCTCCTACTATTCTGCAACAATCTCATCATCGGACCACATCTGCGTGTCCAGTACTCTCTAATCGAGTCACATCTGCCAGCTTACTGTAACACTCGATAAAACACGTCGAGCCTGGGACGTAGAAATTGCTTCACCAGGGCAATACTACAGGCGTTCTGCAGATGTCTTAATATGGCACTCCTGGTGGTGTTCAGTTATTGCCTCTCTACAACACTACTGCTAGCCTACTGCTAGTATCTTGACAACATTGTTCGAGTAGTTCTGCAAGTGCCCTTCTATGTGAATGCTGCTGGCATTTAGCAAGGGTTTCACCAAGGGAACCTTTTCTGGGTGTCCAATCGTCTGTCTCCAAAGCACAATTTCTAACTTACTGCAACCTGTGTACCATCTCATTGTTGCTGGGACACTAAAATTGCTTTGCCTTTGCGCTACTATCACTTAGCCCTTGTGAGGCAAACTAGGAGCTACTTGATTGAGAAGCAGTAGTTGCAGTCTTGTTAACTGTCATATGGCCGGTAGGCCTCTCCGTATCCGTATCCAGTGATGCTTGAGGGCTGAGGATGACAAGCCAGGCGGTTGGTACCATTGGGCCTTCAGAGCCTGTTTGGGCAGAGTTTAGTTTAGTTTGCACTACTATATGCATTCTACAGATGTCTCTCAATGACATACCTGTTGCCGATCAAGATGTGCTTTTCCATCTCACCATTTCCGGGCAACTGCAAATGTCTATCCGTCACACTGCTGAAGTCTGTGTGGCTCCTATCTCTCTGCAACATTCTCACTGTGGAAACGTATCTGGGTGTCCAGTAGTTTGTAACTGAGGCACAGCTGCTGGCTTACTGTGACCCTCATTCCGTCACATTGACGATGGGACACAGAAGTAGCTTCACCGTCGGACTACTACAGTCATTCTGCAAACACCTCACAGTGACACTATGCTGCCCTTCAGGAATCACCTCTCCATCTCACGGGTACTGGTCTATAGGAAGTGTCTCTATGACACTGCTGTAGTCATTCTGCAAGTGTGTTTCTCTGAGACTGCCGATGACATTCTGCTAGAGTGTCACCACGGAATGTCTTCTGCGTGTGCAGCAGTCTTTCTGCGATACAAAGCTGATGGCTTGCTGTAACTCTCTTCCCATCACATTGATACTCATACAAAGTAACTGCTTTTTCATTGCAATAGAATAGCCATTCTGGGATGCCTCAATATGAGACTCCTGCTAGTGTTATGTCACTTCTTCTCCGTGACATGGCTGCTGGCCTATTACAAGTGTCTTCACGACACTGTCGGAGTATTTCTACAAGTGCCCTTCTATGCTAATGCTGATGGTATTTAGAAAGGGTCTCACCGTGGAACCTCTTGTGGGTGTGGAATAATCTGTCTGCGAGACAAAGCTGCTAGCTTACTGTAAAACTCTTTCCATCATATTGCTGCAGGTACACAGAAATTGCCGCACCACTGCACTACTATAATAAGCATTCTGCAGATGCCTCACCATCACACTAATGCTTCCCCTCCAGAATTGCCATTCCATCACACGGGTGCTGGCCTATTGCATATGTCTCTGTGACACTGCTGCAGACACGGTGATAGCGTATTTCTATGACACTGCCACTGGCATTCGGCTACGGTCTCATCGTGAACCTCTTCTGGGTGTCCAGTAGTTCATAATCGCAGCACAACTGCTGGCTTACTGTAACCCTCGCTCCCTCACACCGGTGCTGGGATGCAGAGGATGCTTCACCGTCAGCCCACTACAGGCATTCTGCAGATGCCCCACCGTAGCATTATGGCTGCCCTTCACGAATTGCCTCTCCGTCCCACGGCTGCTGGCTGACAGCAAGGGTGTCTATGACACTGTTGGAGTATTTCTGCAAATGCCTTGCTATGATAATGATGCAGTCATTAAGCCAGGATCTCACCATAGAACCTCTTCTGGGCATCCAATGATCTGTCTCTGAGACACGGCATGTAGCTTACTGCAGCAGACTCTCCATCACATTGCTTTTGGGATGTAGAAATCGCTTTGCCACTGCAACACAATATGCATTCTGCAGACATCTCAATATGATACTCCCATCTGGCATTGAGTTATTGTCTCCCTTAAGACAGTTACTATCCTCCGACAACCATCTATATGACACTGTTGGAGTATTTCCGCAAGTGCCTTTCTATGACAGTGCTGCTGACATTTAGCAAGAATGTCACCATGGAACTTCTTCTGGATGTCCGGTAGTTTTTTTGCGAGACTAAGCTGAGGGCTTTCTGCAACTCTTTCCCAATCGCCTTGCTCCTGGAAACAGTAATTACATCCAATTTGCTTTACAACAGGCATACTGCAGACGTGTTAGTATGGCACTCCTACTGGCATTCAGTTATTGCCTCTCCATAAGATGGCTGCTGGCCTGCTGCGAGCGTCTTGACAACACGGTTGGAGTTTTTGAGTAAGTGCCTTTCTGTGAGAATACTGCTGGCACATAATTCTCCCATCAGATACCTCTTTGGGGTGGCGATTTCACTTCAAATCCAGAAGTCAGACAAACTACACAATAAGAGAGTGAGATTGTTAAGTTCTCTGTGGTTTTTTACTCAAGTATCGGGACAGTGGCATTATTCCAAAGTTTGCCAGAGTGAGACATTTTATCCAGATCGCCTCTGTGAAATTCATTACACGAAAGGTGAGTCTAGCACTAGTGAAGGAAAGGATCCATTTTACTTGCTGTGAACTGGATACCATATCAAAACAGCTGTTTCATACGCATACGGATATTGCATCCAGCCTGACCATCACTTTCCTGGGCGTAGGCCGACTAAGTGACCCGGACAAAATCGGACTGTGTCCGTAAGGCATACATTGAGACAGTTTCCGAAGTTCTCCCAACAGTCAGCACCGTTACCACAAGGATATACTTTTCGACACTCAGTGGCAATTTAATGGATGAGGTTTGGACAAAATAACACTGTCTGTGCATGGGAAAGGCCCGAACTTCACCCCTACACTGAGAACCCTGCACTGACTGATTTTATTAGTGCTGTTGAGGAAGCTGTGAGACCTCTTCCTAATGATGCTGCAGAAGAAATAAGACATGAAGCATGTTGTGCACTCATGAAAGCTCCATCTCAGAAGAGTAATGTGTCTGCCATGGAAAGGGCCGCAGTACAAAATGTATGAGAAGGTACTCACGTGGTGGTCTTACCAGCAGAAAGGGAAATGTCACCATGTTGTTGCCGCTTGGGCTTTATGAGTAGAAGATTTATAATTTGCTGAGTGAACCAATGTACTGGAAGATTAACAAAGACCCCTCAGGAAAGTGGAAAGGAAAACATCAACACTGCTGAATTCTTCTTCTGTTCCACAAGAAGTGCCCAAAAGACTAAGATTCATAGCCCTGTGCCACCCAGGTTATACGGTCTCCCGAAGATTCGTAAAAAAGAGCTTCCGCTATGGCTGATTGTCAGTAATATTGACACCCCCACGTACCTGCTGAGACCTTTTGTGGGGAAGAGCACACATCGTGTTTGCAACTTGGATGACTATCAATAAACTGAAGTCAGTTCAACTCTGTGAAACTTACTTAGTAGTGAGCTTCAATATCATCTCACTTTTAAGGTTTCTCTTACGGACTCTTTGTCACTCATCAGCAATAACGTCATGGCCGATATAATAGCACATTTTCATCATGTCCTTTCCTCAATCTACTTTTTATTTAATAATGAATATTTTGAGCAGACTGATGGTGTTGCCATGGGAAGTCCTCTCTGTCCTTTGGTAGCAAACTTTTTTTATGGAAGACTTTGAGGAAAGGACACTTGATTCAATAGAACTTAAACTAAGAGTGATAAGTAGGGGACAGGACACTTTTGTAGTGTGGCCCCACAGTGAAGAACTGTCACACTTCTTGCAACATCTGAACTCAATTCACAAAAACTTCCAGTTTACAATGGAAATAGAGAAGGATGGTTTCTTACCTTTTTTTGGACTTCTTGGTTATTAGGAAGGTGGATGGATCATTAGGGCATTCTGACTATCGTAAGCCCACACATATAAACCTTTATCTCCAAGCATTGAGCTGCCATCACCTTTCACAAACTAATGGCATCTTAGAATGTCGGTGCACCAGGCACGGAGACAGCCTTACAAAGGAGCTAGAACATCTACAGTCAGTGTTCAAAGGTAATGGTTACTCTCCACATCAGATTAGCACAGTTCTAAGGAGGATGAAACGTGACTACCCACGACATACATAAGGAGCTGTTCAAGTCCAGGGTGTTCCTTTCATCTGAA